>NC_088297.1:10621966-10921708 GCF_032854445.1 Liolophura sinensis | reverse complement strand
ATAAATTAGAAAGCAAAACTTACAAGTTGTCCATTTCATGCTTGGCCTGCCATTTTGTATGTTTTTTTTTTTTCTTTTTTCTTTTTTTTTTTCAAGACAGTTTTAACTTGGCCTGCTATGGCAAATTTTCAACCTGCTTTTTGCCATTTGCCCCCATTTCGAGCCCTGTGACAACGTATACTACAACCTTAACATTTGTTAAAAAAGGTGTGCAAGTCTATAGGTCACAGGTGGGAAAAGTTCATTATACATGTAGTAACTTGCCTAAGGCTGGCATGTTTTCATGGCTGAGGGGGTTAGCACGCCAGCTCGGTGCAATGACTTAAAAGCCTCTCACGAATGTGGTTGCTGTGAGTCCAGCTCATGCTGGCTTCCTCTCCAGTTGTATGTGGGATTTGATTTGATTTGATTTGATTGGTGTTGTATGCCGTACTCAAGAATATTTCACTTATACGATGACGGCCATCATTATGGTGGGAGGAAACCGGGCAGAGCCCGGTGGAAACCCACGACCATCCGCAGGTTGCTGGCAGACCTTGCCACATACGGCCGGAGAGGAAGCCAGCATGAGCTGGACTTGAACTCACAGCGACTGCATTAGTGAGAGGCTCCTGGGTCATTACGCTGCGCTAGCGCGCTAACCACTGAGCCACGGAGGCCCCTTGTATGTGGGAAGATTAGTCAACGTCAATAAGTGCAATATTCTGGAGTATGGCATAACACACCAATCAAATAAATAAATAAATTTCAAAAATCAATGCATATCAGGCATTAAACAATAGTATACATGTAGATGTAAATACATAAAGTCAAGTCAAGATTTATTATCTGGTGGTATGACATACAGTACGTGTACTTAGTGTATACATGTATGAATGCAATAAGGCAAAACCATCTGGGATAGCAGCTTGTAAAAGTCTAGTTTGTACTAAAAGTGTTATCTCAAGGTAATAGAATGTTCAATAGTCAACATACTGTGATAGTATTTAGTGGCTGTATCTGTAAATGTCTGTATTGGTGTCACTTTCTGTTTTGCTCCGGACTCAGCTGTATATGATGTAAGTAAACTAGATTTTAGTGCAGATGTATATTCCAACATATGGGCAGGTATTAAAAGAAAACCTTTATTAGTCGTTTTAGAAAATCAGGGAACGAAAAAAAAAAAAGCAATAAGTGCATGTAAGTGATCCTAGATGTACGAAACAGATGGTACATACCATCAAGTACTTTGAATTGGGAGGAGGGCATGGATGGGGGGTGGGGGGGACAAAGTTGACTGGTGCATTTCCTGGTTATTCAGAAGTCATTGATCAGGTTTGTTTTCAACCCATAGTATACACTAGCTTTCTGGCATTCTTTTTTATCATTGACAAAATGAAGAATTGTGCAGTATTTACAATATTTGTGTCACCAAATCAGTGGCAACCTTAAAATAGTGGATACCATGTCTTGTTTTGATCTAGGTTGTTGATATCATGATCAAATGTGTGATTTTATGTCTTATTTTATGCAAGTCTGTTTGCTTTTGATCCGTTATCCTTAATCCAAAAGCTTCAATTAAGAACATGGTCTGTAAGCATCAACCTTGAGTCTCCTGTAGAGCAACCCCAGAAGCTAGAAAATCTTTGAGTAGGAAGAAAGATCCTTCATATTGCAAGTCCCACGTCACAAGAATAAACTTCTCATTGTCAGGGCCATACCTAGAGTCACCTTGGTTCTGGAAAACATTTGGGCTCCCAAAATGTTGGCCACCCAAAGCAATCAAGTTGTAATAAAGCTAACATGTATGTAAAAAAAAATATGAGGGTTTACCAAGAAAAAGTTAAGTTTTCGTATAAATTTCTTTTAAAAGGCCAGATTTATAAGTTCTGAGAAAGCATCATTTTGAGTTGCACTTTTAATATTTCTGTGTGCACAGTCACAATGTCACCATTAAAGTTTTGGATCAGAACCTTTATTGTTTTTCTAGATATGTTTCTGATTGTTAATAATTCACATAACTGAATGGTCATGAAGAGTCCGGTTGCTCAAGTCGTACGTGTAAATGTACCAGGCAGATTCAATAGAACCATCCAGTCTCGTGTTTGATTCTGAAAATGTAAATAGAAAATACAGCTCTTACTCCTGAAAGCCCTGTAGGTTACTACAAGCAGGAATCGAGTTGCTCGAACTCCAGCAAGGTTGAAGAGTTACAGGTCTGTTTTGGTTTTGTACGTAAAAAAAAAAATTAGCTGCAAAATGGTAATTTTGTGATATCTGCTTGTTTGAACTTGACGATTCAGAACTGTAGTTGTTTGTACAAGATCCACATTTACAATTACATGTTCGTGCACTTCTGTTAGACTGACATGTCTTAGAATGGTATTTAAGCCATATATAGTCATGTTTCAGCAATCCACCTTAGTTCTTGTTAAAATGCCACAAGATCTCACTCTACTCAGTAGCTAATTATCACTGGATGACCTGTGCTTTAAACGAGAGACGCCATCCGTTTTGTTGAAACTCATTGTAAATTAAATTCTTATTCACCGTAACTTGTAGCAAAAGCAATGGGGGGAACTGAAAGTATCAAACAGAAATAGTTACTTTGAAGTGATACAGATTTAATAGTCACAGAAAGCATGCAGCTGAAGCCTCAAACTTCAAAGGCCACTCTCCATGACTGGGTGCTAATTTGACAATGACTGGTCTGTTTTGTTTATTAATTTTTTTTGATCGGTGTTTCACCTCGTACTCAAGAATATTTCACTTATACGACGGCGGCCAGCATTATGGTGGGAGGAAACCGGGCAAAGCCTGGGGGAAACCCACAACCATCCGCAGATTGGCTGCTGGTAGAGGAAGCCAGCATGAGCTGGACTTGAACTCAAAGCGACTGCATTGGTGAGAGGTTTCTGGGTCATTACACTGCACTAGGGCACTAACCAAGTGAGCCACAGTGTCCCCTACTGTATCTCCATCCATAGCCTGTGCTTCAGCTGGCTGTGAGGGGTGGGGGCTGGGGGGTGTAATGAACTAATAACATGCAGGACCACATGTGTTGCATAGATTTGCACATGGAAAAGCCTGGGACAAGTCTGCTGACTGACTTATGGGGTGTTGTACAGAAGTGATACCTGAGACCTGGCTGGTTTGCCTGCCTTATGCTGTGTTCTCCTTTCTCCCTGGGGACTGGAGACACAGGCCAGCAGGCAGACAGGCAGGGATGATAAGGGGAGGGGTGGGGGCTGGGGGGTTGTTGGGTCAAGTGACAGTGCAGGCTGTTGTGTGACCCTCTCCCTGGCTGGCTGGCTGTTAAATTCCCCTCCTTCCCTCCCTTGCAATTGATGTACATTCCAGTTTCAACACTTGCCACATAGCAGAGCTGTACATGTGGGACAGGCCTTGTTGGATCTTGGGGGTCAAATGACAGTGCAGTGTTTGTTGTGTGACCCACTCCTTAGCTGCTTCAACCCTTTGGTCCCTCCCTCACTCCCTCCCCTGGTGCAGCTAGACTGTACATGCCAGCCTTAACACTTGTCCCACCACTACGAGACCAGAATTCTGAGGGTCAGGTTGTTGCTTTATGCTCTGATGAAGAAGCGTCTGATCATGTGTTGTCCCACTTGTTGAGCGCTGTGATTGTTCTGTGGGTATACCCCCTATTCCTTACCCTTTGGCCCATTTGCACATGTTGGTACATGTCGTGTGTAAGTTGATTTAATACTTTGATATTCGTCAATTGCAGTACTACATGTACACCATTACCATATCTGGTGGTTGTGTTCCCCCATGTTGCATGCCTAATCGTAGTGAGAGGTCCATTGAACTTCAGGAACATTGTACTTGTATGTGTAAGTATTATTCTCAGTATTGAGCAGATGTACAGCTTGTATATCTGAGAAGTATGAAATTCACTATTGTTTCATACTATTTACAGTATGAATAAGCTAACAAGGAGTAATTATAGTCGGTTTATTGAGATTGATAAATGTCCATCTTAAGAGTACATTTAATTTTCCATCCATACATGTCCTTTAAATACTGCATGTATGTCTCAGAAATGTGGAAAAATGATAGGTGGGTGTTATCTACGACATAGTAGTATGACATTTAAATGGACATTGTATACATAGAAGAGAAAGCATTTGTCTTTAATAGTTATACACATATGTCTTGTGCCTTTCATAATTAATTGTTCCATCAAGAAAAAAGTCTATCTTGGGCAATTTAGTGAATAATATTTATTGCTTGTAACATCTGTGATTTTGAGAAAAAAGGGGCATGTGAAGCAAACGATCAATCCATTAAATACTTGCACTAGTCACAGGTGGTTGGACTTCACTTATATGAACCATTCGTATTAAAATGCTGCACTATCAGTCACACTTTATTACTGGTACACTTTCAAGATTGAACTCTCTGAGTGTACCCGTTGTTAAAAAAAGTAAAAATGGCCAAAACCAGGCTCTGACCGACTCATGCATGCGTGTAGCTAAGGTGTTCGTTTTAGTTGCTTCTTGACAAGTGAGTTAGGTTGTATTAGTTGAATCCAGCTTTTATTATTTCAATTCATAACACATCATTTCACCTCATGGTCTCTTATATAGGTCTGTCTATGGCCATTGCTCATTATTTCGGTTCATTTATACATGTATTTCGGTTCATTTATACATGTATTTCAGTTCATTTATACATGTATTTCAGTTCATGTCCCCATATTTCCTGGCCTGGCCAGTAATTTTGTTAACATGAGGGTAGCTGTGCCTGTAGATGTACTGGAAGTGAATTGGTTTTTGTAGTTAAGTATATAAATGTAATGAAAACTGCCTTTAATCCACGCATGTATAAGTTACATGAATGTGTCCATCTAGAAGAAAAAAATCAAAGGCCTTATCCCAAATTGTGAAGGTGATATTGCAACCATATATTAGGAAAAAAAATACAACAGTTTGGAAGCCTAACTGTTTTCCGTAACTAAAATGGCTGTACGTGGGGAGTACTGTTTTCACTGATGTCATAAAGTGAAACATACATAAATGTACAAGCTACATGTTCATGTATATTACATTTACTTCAAGTGTCTCTCTACTGTAAACCTTCTGGAGTAAAGTCGGTAGAGCGTTCGCTTCGGGAGGCAGTAGATCCAGGGTCAATCCTTGGTCGAGTCACACCTAAGGCATTAAAAGAGGAAGTTTTAACTTCCTAGCTTGGCGTTCAGCATGAAGGGGATGGTGCAACGACTGGTTGACCTATATCAGAATAATGGCTCGGGTGGGGCCGGCTTAGTTGCCTTCGGTAAGTCGTCTCAGTGAAGCAGCACTAGATTAAAGAGGGGTGGAAATCTGCCCTGCGCCAAGGAGGCACATTACATGCACTCTGAGGATTCCGTCGTCGTCATATGACTGAAAAGTTGTTAAGTACGATGTTAAACCCCAAGTACTCACTCACTCACTTCTGCAGTACAGATTGATATTCATGTGCAGGCACATGTACTTACTCCTTGCAGAATGCTAGCGTGTATGCATACATTGTACATGTAAATCATGTGCACTCTGTACATGTATATACATGTACATGTATAATGATGTGGTTCTATGAATATGCATGAATATCCTTGAAAAACAGAATAAGTGATTCTCGCTGTTGTAAATTGTCGCATGTTCGTGAAGTTGTACATGTAGATAAGGTCACGTGGCTTGTATCACCATGCTCTGGTAGTTGAGGTACATGTACTGTTGAACTACTTCTTGTGCATGTCATAAGTAGTGAGGAAGTTTTTGATGCCCTATTAATTAAGGTGGTCTGGTTTTGCCTGGGCTTTTTTCTTGCCTACTTTACAGGTAAAGTACCTGATTTTATATTATTCTTTTCTTCTTTTTGATTGGTGTTTTAGGCTGTACTCAAGAATATTTCACTTATACGATGGCGGGAGGGGGGGGGGACCCACAACCGTCTGCAGGTTGCTGACAGACCTTCTCACTTACGGCCGGAGATAAATTATTATCGTCCATAGTATACAACTCAAATCAAGTAAAAGTCATGTACCCTAATTCCTCAACCGTTTCACATATGAAAGAGCAACTTCTGATGCAATTTGTCAACATATTTTATTTGATTTTGGAGACAAAACTACATTAGTTATATTGGTTAATTTGAGGACCGCACAAAAAGTATTATGTTATCACTTAACACAGAATAGTGCCTTCAGAATATGCCTAGATAAACACCTTGAAAACATGTAAAAAAGTTGAAGAATTACAGTAGATAAATATTAATTACGAGTATCATAAAATAGATTCGTTTAATGAGGTTGTCCCATAACAGACTCCACCATTTCTGCTCTGATTTTACTTCAGAATGTTGTTTTGTATTTTAAGCACTTATTTTTGGACAACCTTGGGTTAGGACTGTGAAAATTGCAGACTTCCAAGGAGCTGTGGAAAATCATGACTGTTACAGTTTTAACCACTGTGGCCAAAAACCTTTAGGCTTGTAGTAAAATTTGAAATCGATCTGTTGATGTCTAACTTGAGAACTATATTGTGAAATTGTGCCCAAGGGACATATCATTTCACTAACAAGTTTTACGTTGGTTATAGTTTGCGTTTTATCAGCTGAAGCTAATACATGTATGAGTTGTGCAACGATAGTACATTTACATATACCTTCATGTATGTCATAAATTTTAACTTAGCCTAACTGCGACTTACGACCTTTAGTAAAATGGGGGACCAGGTGTCTGAAATGACAACTTCCAGTTTGCGCTTTCACTCTGAGATCTCCCTTATCTCTTGGTTGATTTATGTACCTGTAGAGGTAAGATTAATAATGGATTCAGACACTCTATACAAAAATGGCGGGGTAGTTTGGATATCATGTTTTTACTGACAGTGTTGTGCCATCTTTTAACACCAAGTCTTTACTTATTGTACAATGCATATATATACTGTTGGTCATGTTGGTATCATTGCTGACTGTTTTAAGACTTAGTTTTGCTAAAATTCTGAATCATTTTGCAGGCCTTGACTATCCGTGGAAAATGCGTATTAAAAAGTCAGATCCTAGAGCTAACACTTGCAATAGTATTACTGTATGTATATACCTCAATTTTTTAGCATATGAAAGAGCAATTTTCAGTGCAATTTAAGTACGTTTTTAATTTGATTTTTGAGACAAAACTGCATTTGTTGGAATGGCCAGTTTCACCAAAAGTGCTCTTATCAGTCAACACAGAATAGTTCCTTCCGAATATGCTTGAATAAACACCTTGCAAACATGTGAAAAGGTTGAATAATTACATAATTTATAATTAATTAATATATTTATAATTAAATGCTGAATGGCTCACAAGATATTGAAAGTTAAACATGACCACCTTTGTCCAAGTTTGTGTATTGTCGATCTATGTGCAGGCCATGCTTTTTTTTTTTTTTTTTTTTTTTTTTTTTTTTTATCAAAATCTAAATGGATTCCCGTACTTTCTCTTTGCAAGAATCCGCCAGAATTTGGTTAAATTTGTGGTTAAATTAAATACATTCATGCAACACTAAACATACATGTATTTTGTTGGTTCCATGTCCATATTAAACTTCATGTGAAACTCTTTTGTCAGCTGGCACATTAGAAGTACATGTAGTTATAAATTGAAACTTTAACAACATTCGTTCATTTCAGAGATTAATTCTGTGCCTTTTTTTGTATGTTAATCTGAGCAGATTCATATACTTTAGGTTTAGGGAGTCCCTTCAAAAGCAAAGCCCTGACATACATGTGTAGTTGAATTTAGTAAGCAAAACTGTTACTGTACAATATACAGTATATTTATGTATGCAGGTACAAGTTTATGCAGGGAAAGATAGATAATATGGCTTTCATATAAATAAACCTGTATGTGGTAAGGTGAACAGGTTAGCTGTGCTAGTTGCATACTGCGGGTTGTTTGGCTGGCTGCTGCATGTGTTCACACAGCACTCATGGTCTCCAGCTGTTAACAGGTGTTATTTATAATCTTAAGAATGAGATGCGCAAGTGGTTGTTTTGCACAGCATTGGTACTATCTGAAGGGGGACTAGGGGAGGTAACTGCTTGTCTGAATGGTCTTTAGGAATGAGTTATCTCTGCTTTGCACCTTACATGCTGCTAACAGTGCAGATACATGAAGGATTTCCTGGTTTAATCCTGTGGGTCTTAGTCACACTTGAACATATGTACAATAACTAGGATTTGGCTTGGCCTAGCTGAACTTTATTTAAATGTGCAATTTAATTGAATGTCCTGAAATTGTGCTGAATAAAAAAAAGAAATGCATTTTTGGAAGCAAATAAATGTCATCAAATGTTCCTTTTGGTGCTGAATCTAATTTTTATTCCATTAGAATGTCATTCCACAAACACACTGCAGTACACCTTTTTGTGATGTGATTTGTCACTTTTATGTTTGTTTTTTTGGTTTTGAAAGTAGCCTGATTCCGGTTATTAACTTGTGTCTTTTGTTTCTGTATTGCAGATGATTCACTTCCCATTTGACAATGTCTGCCGCCGCCTCAATTCAGTGCAGGGATTTCTGAACGGACCCAAAACGCCGGGCAACTCGCACGCTCTTAACCCAGCTTATGACAGACTCATTGTAGTATAAAATGCAACGAAAATGGGAGTTCCATGGTAATGTGATCTTCAGTGAAAACCAGCAGAACTACCTCAGTGCGTCTCTCTTCACGGACACATTATGACTAACGCCATGCTAGTATATGGGTGTGGTTCGTGCACCAGCACTTAAGAGACGCCAACCATGGATCAGGACCACCCGGCCGTGACCCACCCTCCAGGGCCGGTCGCTGAGGCCACGTCTAGTTTGTATACCTCATTTCCCTATGGCCTCAGCGGTGTGTCCGTCAGTGAACCGGCCTACTATGCCGACTACGGCCGCAAATCCAGGATGTGCATGTACTGTGGCAAAGTCTTCACCCGCTCCACCACCCGCCGCTACCACGAAGTCAAATGCCGATCCAAGCGCAAGGTGGGAGACTATAACACAAACAACCAGATACCTCATGCCATTCTGAGTGATGTGAACTTCTCACCCTCGAGTTCGCACCAGTCGTCACCGCTGGATTTTGTACCACCCAGCTCGACCCCGGACCTGGCGCGCAACATTAACACCACTATGTTTGGCACCTCCCCACCACTACCTCCCTCTAGACCTTCACTGGATATGAAAGGTTACGATTCCGACCATGGCGACGCGCTGCGCAAATCGCCAGGCCACGAAGATTACCGGAAAGATCCGGAACAACACCACGACGAGCCGCCTGTCGTTAGCAACGGGGCCGAAGACATCATCAACAGTCCAATCACAAGCCCGGTGTCACCGCCGCAAGTTGAGAAGGAGACCTTGGAGTCAGTGCTTGGAATCAACACAAACAACTCGTCTGTCCCCATGTGCATGACCCGCACCAGCCCCCTGCCCACCTTCCCTATTGTCAGCATGGCTAACATGGCTTCCATGGCATCTCTGGCTAACTTTCATGAACAAGCCGCCATCTTGAGAAACAGCCCACCAATCAACAACCTCGGTCAGCACGTCCTGCCACCCTTCTCCTCCGATATGCTCCTAGCAGCCAGCAATGTCATGGCGGCCATGAGTTTCCCATGGCGACCGGAGGACACCCTGGAGAGGCGGTATAACATCAGCTCGCCTGCCATGGAGCCATACCGTTGTGAGATATGTGGCAAAGTCCTCCAGTCTGCCAACCAACTCACCATCCACAAGAGGACCCACATGAAGGTAAGGCCATATCCGTGCCGAATCTGCGGCAGCCGCTTTACCACCCTGAGCAGTCGCCGTTCACACGAGCGAACCCACCTCGGTGAAAAGCCGTACTTCTGCGTCGTCTGCGGCACTCGCTTCACGCGCAAGTACAGCTTGAAACTTCATGAAAACAAGCATGTAGACGGCCCGTATAAATGCTCACACTGCTTCAAGATGTGTGACACTGTTCTGGACCTAAAGGATCACCTGCAGTGCCACACACTGCCCGAGAAACCAGGGGGTGAAGAGATGAAGTCACCTCCCCTTGTTGAGCTGAGTCTGCCGCCCCCAAATACCTCCACGCCCACCTCCACTTCCACAACTGCCACGACCTCAAGTCCACCAAGAGAGGACCAAGGTCAAGACAAGGAAACCATGCTTTCCCCGAAATTGGAGACCAAGGATTCAGAAGATGAAGTCTCCGATTCCAACGACAACTCTAGCTCCTCGGATGCGATGATTGACGGCAAGGCTTTGTCTGATTCCTGTGGAGGGGAGGATGGAGACAAGATCCAGCGATGTAACCAGTGTGGCGAAGAATTCCCTCATGCCTACCTCCTTAAAATACATGTGAAGGTTCATGCCTCAAAGCCTTTTGAATGTCCAGTCTGCGGGAAGAAATTTGGTTATAGGAATAACATGAAAACCCATGTGAAATGCCACTTCGGGTTAAAGCCTCATGTGTGCCACATATGCGGGTCTAGATTTACGCGAGCCTCAACGCTACGCCGGCACATAGAAAAGCATCAAGCTCAGGGAGACTCAAGCAATCTTTGCTTTGGCTCAAGTCCATTGGATAGCCAAGCCTCAGTATCTGTTTCTACCTCAAATATTCCTTCAGCACTTACCTCTGCAATAAGTCCAACAAACACGCACATTAAGACCCCAGGACCCATTTGGCTTCCCCCAGACGGAGTGGCTTCAGAACATGGGGAGAATTTCGAGCGATTGCCAGCATTCTCCACCTTCCAGAGCCTCGCCTCCTCCAGCTCGTACCCGATCACCCCAGCATCCATGATCGCGCTGCCGCAGCTTGCCATCACCTCGGAATCGCCTCCGCAGACGCAGGCTCTCAACCTCTCTGTGGCGCCCTCAAGGGAAGACCCGCAGCCACTGGAGGAGGAAGATGCCAAAGACTGGCCCAAAGACGATAAGGACAATGTCAGTGATATAGGAGAGGATTACGACGTAGGTAACAACAACAACAACATATCAAAATTAGAGAGCTGTGACAGAGATAGCACATCACTGGCGCCCAGGGTGAGCTGTGACAGCGTGGGGGTGCAGGTTAACACTTGTGGGTGCACGCTGCTTTTAGGCCCAGACAGCAGTCCGCCGAAACTTGAAAATCAGCTCATAGGCAGCGACTCCCATCAGTGCAGAATGCCAAAGAACCTCGCCGATTCTTCATCGACATCATCGTCGATGTCGCAAGCTCAGGAAGAGTTCAACAGTCACAGGGAGCGCACTCTGCTTGCCCTGGTCCAAACGGGACAGCTGTTTGCGTGTGAGTTTTGCGAATGCTATTTCACAGAGTACGCCATGCTGCGCATTCACAAGAAAATGCATGCCATGGGTATGCGCCATCCGTTTGTGTGTTCCACATGTGGGGAAGATTGTCATGATAAGGTGTACTTTGCGCTTCATATGTCTGAGCATTTGAAGTGAGTGAAAATATATTTAGGTGATATATTATAATCTCAGTATGCGGTAATTAAGAGGAGGTGGGCTGGGATATAGAAGGTATAGGAGGTACGTGTATTGTTTCTAGTGCTACTGTCGATCATGTCACTTATTATAAGACTGTTTTGGATGTATCTAACTTACTAAAACATGATAAAATGGTTTAGGAACCATATTTGTTGACGAGTCATAAACATGTATTTGTGTTTTAATAACCTGGAAATACCACTCAACATTGTTATTAGCGATATATCTTCATTTACATTGATTATTCTTGTATTTTAGTCTAGAGTAGAGACATTCCTCTGACAGAAGCAACACTTGCGTGTACCCTGCAGATTCACAATCCATTTTCAAACTCTGCCAGTGATTGATACCTGATCTTCTTAAAGGGGTCTATGAGTTTATTATCTTACATATACATTTTTTTTTTTTTGAATGTTGAAAGATTGTTATCTGTAAATTGTGTGAAGTCTATGGGTCAGAGAGCAGTTACGCAACTTTTGTTCCGTTAAAAGTCAGTCTGTGTTTTCAGTAATTTCTGATTGTTACAGTGTAAGTGTTGGGAACGTAGAAATCAAAGATTTTTATCTCTTTGTTACATCAATTTGTTAAGATTTCAAGTTGGAGAAAGTTTGTAGGTTGCTGAGTTATTTCCACACATGCACATGTGTATGGAAAAGTGCATATTTTGTTATATTTGTGAGATGAAACGGTACTTCAAGTGTTAAAATCCACTTCAGTGGTACCTGAAGTGTTTAAATGGTACCTGAAGTGTTTAAATGGTCCTTACAGTATGTGTATCAAAAACCAAATTGTTACATCGATCATTTTGATTAGTTTTAATCATGGAATTGTGATATAGTGTAGTCTAAAATCAAGTTCTTGCAATTGAAGGGATAAATCAAGAAGGTCAAAATCTAGGCACTCTGTAATATTGTGTGTGTGTGGGGGGGGGGGGGGGAGAGCGGTGAGAGGGCAGGTTTTCAAATACATGTAGATGTGCATGTCATTCACGCACACATCCTCTTTCTCACTTGCTTTTATAACTTTTTACAGGAGTGCAAACACACAAAACAGATGAAAAAGCCTGGAGAAAAGTCTGGTAAAGCTTGATAAAACTATACTTAACTTAAGAATAGCCTAGTACATACATGTATGTACCATGCTTATGAATTGCATAACACAACACCAGAGCACTTCTTGCTGAACAGTGGTGGTGATAAATTCTTTGATGCTGTTCCGAAAGTCTAGAAATCTGAAATTCTGTTTTCATTCTCTTTATTCTGTTAATATTATTAGTACCAAGGCCACAATGCTATTTGTGATAAGCATGTGATGTTATAGGTGATAACCAGATTGAAACTTTCTCTAGGTTACAGCATCCTTTTCTCTGAAGTATCAAAGTTGGAACCAGAGGTCCAGTGACAAGTTCAGTAAAAGATGTTCATTAGATACCGGTATAAGATATGTATATGTATAATTATATAGACGCTCCCAAATATAATGCATATGTTGATTTTTGTTATGACCACTTAATTCTGTTTTATGTTAAGAATCATATGAATAGTCTCTTTAATGTGTTACTTTTAGAATTCATATTTTGTTATCTATGTTAAATTTGAAACCGCAACTAACTCTGGACGTCTAAAAATGAAATGAAACAACAAAAACCTTTCAGCTGGCAGTGCCTTGCCTTGTTTTAGCTGAAGATGTACAATGAAATCATGTGATCAGGAGAAAATTTTGAGGACAGCAGATAAGTTTTAAGCCAGATCAATTGTTTGAAATCCATTTCGTGGAGAGAACTGTCTTTTTTTTTTTTCTTTATTTTTTTCTTTTTTTTTTGGAAGAAGCCCTGTTCATTGTGTGCCATGAATATCTAAATTTTGATAGGCTGTAAGAAAATATCACTTCCTTTCTTCTCTTGTAAGCACCTTATATGTTCATGATTTAGGTTAACTTTGATTCTGCATATTTTAAGAGGACAGAGTGTTATGATGATCTTAAAAGAATGTATTGAGGTTGGAAGACTTGGCTGGAGGTTCCAAGGGGGAACAACTCTGGAATAGAGCTGTACAAAGCTGTCTACCCTTTTTTAGTTTAGTGCTCTTTATTTTAAACTCGGTGATTCATTTTATATTTCTAAATATTGTTTTTAACAGGTTTCTGCTAGTACATTGTGGCAGTCTTGTTTTATTTTTTATTTTTTTTTTTATTTTTTTATTTTTTTTTTTTTTCCCTCGTAAGGGGACACTTAAATCAGATAATAGAAAAAAAGCAAACAAGCATTCAGGCTGTTGTGTATGTCTGGATTGTCCTTTAACTTTTTTTACCTTTATCGTGTACAAACTGGTAGATGTGACAGATTCTTTTAAAAGAGCTACTTCTATCATATTAGCAATATCTCTTCAGCGAGTTCTCTGCCCTTGGGTGGTTTCAGGCGCAGAAATTTTTGTTGATATACCTATTGAGTGGCCAGATGCTGGAAACCAAGTATAAGTAAACTACCTGAGAAACATGTACATTTTGTCTTATGCGGACCTCAAATTATTTGTCACAATTGGAATGGTACTTGTATTTATCATAGAAGTTTTACCCTTGTATCATGTACACCCCTTCATATTATGTCTAATAAGGCAGATGACTGCATCCTGTGTTTTTATATCCATGTTACTCATATTATAGCCTTGCAATGCTGTTCAGCAAATGTAACCCTGTTGAATTCAAGCAGACATTAAATACCTCTCTCTAGATGCTCCTCATGAAATCAGTATAGTGCAGACTTTAACATTTGTAAAGTGGAAAAAGTTGAGTATTCTGTTACCTGTATATGTACAGACATGCATGTATGTACATGGATATTTGTATATAAAAGTATATATGTAAACTGTACACACCCATTGACATGGTTAAAATTGTTACAGTTCACTAGTGTGCTCCTTCCTCACAAAGAAATGATGCTATTGGTTGAGGCTCGTTTGAATTTTGTGTCCGTTCCGCTGATTGGTCCGTCCTGGAGCTTGACCTTGTATTTAGGTTTGTTTGTAAAATTCAGCCATATTCAAAACTTCGAACTTCAGACACTAGGCTCTTTTCATTTGAAGGAATCATATTGCTGGGGTTTGTTTTTTTTTTTTTTCTTCTGAACTTTCTCATAATTTTTGACTTGGATGGGATGGGAGTGTAATGCAAGTGCATGAACTCCTTAAACACTCATGAAGACTACCTGTATGACACCAAAGAAAGACAAAAACAGGATTTATTCCGGAATATTTTGATAAAAGTACTTGACATGCATCCTTAATCATACCAAGTTTTATTGCAAAATGTCACATCATGATTTAAATCCTGGCACTTCGGAGTGAAAACGGGCGCCTAAACCTAACCTGCCATTTTACATATATAGTTAATGTAATGTACAATCTTCCTTTTTAAAGTCTGAAAAATCTGTTTGATTTGATGAGAGTTGCATTTGTTTGTTTTTTTTTTTTGTAGATTCAGGTCAGCTTGGAAACTGTCTTTTCATTTTATTTGTCTTTTCATTATTTTATCAATGTTATGCTGTCAAGGTAACAGCTATGAAAATCAGGTATGTTGTTTTTAAATTTCAAAAGGGTCCAGATATAAAAGTTGGTGTTGGTAATAGTGCTGTTGAATGTGACTGTTGATTGTTATTCCGAAGTTTTGTCTTCAGGAAGTTTGGAAATGTGCCATATACATAGTTATGCATTTGAAAATGTGAGTTGTACTGGTCTCGCAGATGCTTAGACTGTTTAGCATTACATTGCATCCAGAGGACAGTCTGGTAGTGAAGCCATTAAAAGGTATGAAATACAGCAATAACACATTGCTTCAAAGTGTTAATGACAGAGAATTCAGATTAGGTCACTGGTTTTCACACTTGTGTTGTTAATGCTGGAATTGAGAACAGGAAGCTGTTTGAATTCCTGAAAGCCATTGATGTGTAACATGTTGTATTTTTAAACGTTGCAGGGCTTCATCACGACACAGTCTGGAGGAGCTTCTTGTGATGCAGGACATGTTAAGATTCTGCGAGACTAGCAATATTTATGTACGGGTGAGCACTTAAGGGCTCAGGTTAACTGGTAGCTTGCTGCCGATTTTGTCAGGAAAGACTTTAAAGAATGTGCCATATACATTATTATATTACATGCCTGTATCACAACTGGGAAAATGTTAAATTTGTTTGTTGGGATTTGACCTCAAGTTATTTGTTACCAACACGTTCAGGAAAGAGAAATGTGTCACATACATAATTATAATACATGTGTGTGTGTGTCACAGGTTTCAAAATGTGTGCATGTTGGGATTACGGTAATCTTTAGTTTAACCCGTTAGCAAAATGTTCAGGAAAATTCATGATGGTGTACTTATTTACATGAATATGTATGGCATTCTTGGAAAGGGATTTTGTGGTCAGATTGACTGGTACCTTTAATCATCGACGATGGTGTTGAAAAAAAAAAAGAAAATAATGAGACTTAATATCTTTTCATTAGTTTTAGAATTATTAGCAAGTTTGATTTTAATTCAGGTTGGGTGGGTTTTTTGGCATCAAAATTATTTGTGACTCTCTGGTGCATATCAATAATTCCACAATTCGCTCTGTAAACAGAAATATGTACATGTATCATAATGTGATCCATTTGTAAGGGAGGCTATTTTGTAATCTCTGTAAGAAACTATAATGTAACACTTCTGTCAATCTAGCTCTTTCTACAGAGCTACATGTCTTTTGCACTCTGCATACTGTAGTTATATTTGTGACACAGAATACTCTGTTACAGTATGCAGCGGTGTGCTACATGCGCAGTTCAGTCTCTGCTACTAGGGCTACATTAGTGTTACAAGTATGCTACAGTGTTGCAATTGTGAAAGTTATGGTTTCAAGTATGCTACAGTGTTGCAATTGTTAGTGCATGGAAGTTATGTTTTCTGAAGTACCTCCACTGTACACTGGGTATGTACCTTGAGTTACATAAGGTGTATTCATGATTTGGATCTGTATATGTACCTTTTCAGTGAGCATCTGCAAATGTGCCACAGTACATTGCTTCAATATATAGTGTGCCACACTGTTGCAAATGAGTGAATAAGAGCTAGTACTTTGTATACAGATGTTTCTTGATATTTTGTGCTACATGTATGTTAATTGCCATGGCTTTGTACAATCTAAGGTACACTACAGTGCTACAGTAGCTGTGATCTCTTGAAAGTGTTCACTCCACGTTCTCGTCACTGTTAACACTTTCACCACGGTGCAGGCAATGGAACTTTGTATTAGTGGGCCGTTATATGAAATTGTGGCATCAGAACAGCGGACTGATTTTAACATCGGAGTTAATTGTGCGAAGATGGCGTACATGTTTCCTAGCCGGAACAAGACGGACAATGGTTGCGTTGAAACGTTGTCGTCCGATGTTAATATGTGGCGCAAAGTGTGCGAGAAGCCAACTTTATGCGGCTCATTGTTCATTATGCTGTTGTGTGTTCAACGAAGCACGGCATCACATATCTCCATGTACATGTCTGTGTAAATTTACATGTGTAATTATGCTCGCTGTAAAAAGATCTTGCAAAGTGCTACCTGTATGCTGTATGTGCGTGTAGCCAAATGGTCAATTCTGTCATCGCCACAAGAGATGCGTTGCAATGCATGTGCCGTACTGTAACTGGCTACAACTGTTAAAGCTGTAATATTTTTTCAGGGTCCTCAAGCTGCTGATACGCCTCGACTAGACAACATTTATAACGTAACGTCGTATTTCATGAAATCGTAAACTACCTCATTTAAAAGAAAAAATCATCTGAAGTATGGTTATTGTTTACATGTAGCGTTTAAATTACACACACACACATATATATATATATATATGTATACTAATGATTTAGTGATGTAGATGTCTGTACACTAGTATACCTGTTATAGGATTACCTGTTTGTTTAGTGAATTGCCAGTCTGTGTACATATACGTGGCGCAGATATCAGTTTCACCTCAGCGGTATCATTTGTACGGTCGCAGAGATTGTTTCATACCGCAACTTGACAGAATACCTCATCAGAAACCCCTTTTTTGGTTGTTTCAGTGTTTTGTTGTTTTTTTTTTTGCAAAATTTTTTTTTTGTTTTTTTTTTGCAAAATTTTTTTCTGTTATTTTCCTATTTTAATTTTTTTTTTTTTTTTTTTGGATCCGAAGTACTGCAATTGCCTCATGTCTTATTACAGTTGTTCTGCAAAACTTCCATAAATTGTTGTTAAAATATGGTGTCCAGTCATGGGAAATTGTGTTTGATGTTTTAGTGCAACTGGAGACAAAGTCCAGATTTTTTTAGGAATCCTTGTTTATGCTAAACCATGCATTTTTGTCCCAGTTGCACAGAAAATGGCAGCTCTCTGTTTGATCATTATGTTTTCTTCACTCAGTTAGTTTTCTTCTGCTCTAACCAAAGCTACCCATAGTTTCTTGAATTCTTGAAGCACTTTCCTTCCAGGACTGAACTACAGTGAAAATTATTAATCATTGATTTGAGTGTTGTATTTCTCCTCAACAATTTATTGACACTTTGTGTTTTTTTAACTGAACTAAAATCAACCAATCAATATCTAATTTACTTTGTGTGGGAGTGGCCAAGTCAAGTTTATTGGAGAAAATTATTTTCCCAGCACAATTACATAAGTAGCACTGATACCTCATGACTGAGGTAGACAATGTTAACTATTTTTACCAAAAAGAATTTTATCTCTGTCTTTAGTTTGATGTAAACAAGCACAAGATTTTTCTTTCTTTTTTTGCACAAGTGATTCCTGTCCCATTTTACTAAATCTTGGAGCCAATCCCACAAGGCCAGTTTTGACATAATGTCAGACTTGGAACTGTGGTGTTGGAAACTGTTTTTGGACTCCAAAAATTATAATTTTGACCACCTCATATGTGTTCTCTGAAGACAAATGCATCAAAATTTAAATTCCGGCACCCCAAAATTATGACAAGGCATGAAAGTTTTGACTGAAGCCAGAAATGGCTTTGTGCAGTCGTTCGCAAATGTGCTACAATATTAACAAACAATTAGTCAAGAAGACCCATAATCTGTGCCAGCCTGCATTGCATCACTGCTGCCCTCTTTGTGGTACGTGTACTGTACTCGGCTACATGTACCCTAACACTGTGTAACGGCATGTACTTGTCGCTATGATAGTTACATTTGTGTAACGTGGAGGCTGTGGTAGTTACGTCCACTTAACGGTACAAAGGGTTTTGTGAAAGTGGTTCCATGTGTCCACACTCTCTGGTTTACACGCTGGCCAATTGGGATGACCAGTGAGTAAGCCAGTGAGATTGTTTGAAACACTGTATCTGTTTCGAATGGCTAAGCATTGAAGTAAATATTTGAAAAACAGAAAGCTGTACCTTGAATACTAGTTCTTTGTTACTTCGGGTACACAGTATTATTGATATCAATGCCATGTTACATGTAAGATGCTACATGGATACGAGTACCATGTTACTTTGCATACCAGTGCCATGTTACTTTGCATACCATGTAACCATGGTTACTAGTGCCATGTAACCATGGATATCAATCCATCGTTACCTTGAACACCAGATATTAATCCGTAAGTATCTGGGAGTCTGGTTTGATTAAAGCACGACTGGGGCCATGTTTGCAAATTGTTTCTTGTCCAGATAACAACCTCAACCATCCAGCTGCTCTAAGCTGATAGATAGGCTGATGATTCAAGATATAATAAACCTACATAAACAATGTATTTCTTTTTTTTGTTTTGATTTTTTGTTTTGTTTTTCACCTGTAATTCTTTTTTGAAAAGTACAGTGTCCTGCTAGATACATTGTGTACTTGCTTCTGTAAATTAATAGTTAGACAATGGATATTTTTTTCGTATGATACTGAAAATCCATTTGTTGCCAGTATAAAGCACTGTTAAAGTTAAACTGCATATGACAGAAATCTGTCAAGAAATAATGTGTGATGCGCCAGCCTTTATGTAAGAAATGTCATTTCCAATTTTAACACTTTCAGGTCTTGCACAATTTCTTTATCTGAAGATTGAATGCTTATACATTCTTTTTCCGTCAGCTTGCCTGGTATATTTTCTTATGTTCAAAAATCAGTAAATTATGGAACATGTGCATGTAGGTCTCTCAAAATACTGGTGGACTAATTTGTCTTGCAGTTATTCCTGTCCTGCTACTGTAAAATCATTAACCTCTTTGACCTCTAAAGCACTTTTTTCAGAGGAATTTCTACATGTAATTATTATCAAAATAACCCTAAAATGATTCGTTTGTGTCGCTAAAGATGCAAGCTTCATAAAACCGTGTAAATTAGGTCTCCACATCCCTTAGTTCTCTCGGAATGTTTGAAAATATTGCTTGTAGAGGCTGTTAAAAAGGTTGAAGAATTAGGGTAGTTTGTTTAGGTTCCATTTAACATTGAAAGTGCAATGATTTATGATGTTAAGTTTTCACAATAGGCCTACGCAGTTACATGTGTGTTCAACGTGTCACATACAGTATCTGAGAAGTGCTTTTAATGCCAACATGAGCATTGTTTTGTTTTGACGCTGGCCTGTTACTTATTTGTTTGTTTCATGGCAAACATTTGTCTTAGTACCAGACAGACCCTCGTTGGCAGACATGGTGGGAGGCTGGAAGTTGAGTATTACATGTGCTATCTTGGATCTCCATTTACCCAGTCTGGTACAACATTCAACCAATCAGTGATGTGTTTTTCTTTTCAAGCTGGCAGTTTTGATATTTTCTGTGTAAATTGCGCACATGAAATCAATAATTATTTGCAGAAAAATGTCAAATTACATGTAGTTAATTGTTCAAAGGAAAAAGCAACAGATTTTTGTTGTACGAAAAAAAAATCTGAAAGAATATTTGTGAAATTTATGAATGCAGTTGTTTTTGAGAATAATTGAATAAAATCAATTATTTTCCATTAGACTATGAATTGAGTGCTTCGGTTTTCTGTCCGTCTGTCTGTTTTACCATCACCCTGTTAATTGTCTGATCAAACTGTGCTAAGATACAGGTAACAGTGTCTTACATCAGCACTAAGCTTAGATAGTTAGGATTTTTCATGCCTGTGTCCAGTACTTTCATGCCTATATAGACTCATGGACAATTCAGCGGCCAGAATGGTGTCACGCTTGTACACTGTGCGAAATTTGGCTTTGTAGGCAGGGTAATCTGTTATAATGGAGTTTTATTGCTATATGTTATAAGGTCTGTGAAGTACGGTCATTATGGTCATCATAATAGTCGTTATTATCAAAGTTGAATAAACGTATATGGTTATATTATTATAATCCAGTCTCTTCTGTTGTCTGTTCATCACCGTTCTTTATATAGATCTGCTTGTGGGCGGGGGGTGCGGGGGCTTGAGGACAAGGCGAAACATTCCCTGAGGATCATGGTCTTTGACCAGTATGGTGTACATACATCTGGATGTCACCCATGGTAAACTTTGTCACCAACTTACCAAATGCCACTGGTTTTAAAACTATATGGCCCTCAAACATGCTGGAAAACAGGAGATATTAGTTGAGTGTCCTTGAAAAATATTTTCTTTGCAGGCGGTAACCTTGTGTAGGCCACACATGTACTTTGCCATGATTCATATCAAAGACTGACTGATTGGTGTTCACCTCAAGAATAAATTAACTTTCACTTGGAATAAATCCAAAAATCTTTTGACTTGGGTCAAACTTTCTAATACACTTTTTTTGACCACCTCATTAATGTTTATGTAACAATAAACAATTGTGTCAAAAACTAAGCATTGTGAAGAAGTTTTGAAATTGACACACGACCATTTGCGGGTTGCTGGAATACCTTCTCAGGTATGTCTAGAGCTCAGAATCTTTAGAAGAGTAAATTTATAAACAGTGAATGCTTAAATCTAATAATTCCATCCTAAAAATAACATTTAAATCGGTATTTTGTTGTCTATACTTCTTAGGCGTTAAAGACTTCAGTTCACGATAAGCTCTGTGATCTTGGTCCTGGAGTAATGTTGGCTCGGGTTAACTTCCTGTCTAGTCATCATGGGCGAGACGACCTTCAACAACACTACAAAATGAGCAGCCTTGGTAAATGTGTACTTCACCACTTAAAGGCCTAAGCCACATATCTTTAAGCCTGACAGCTGCCCGGGGATGTTATAAGAGCGAAATAATAGCACTTGAAAGCGCTTCTATTAACCCCTCCAACTGTAAAGCAAACAACTTGTTGCCAAGGTTATCAAATTGTCAGAGGGTGTGCATTCCAAGTTTAGCGATTAATAAAGTAATTATTAAAAAATTGTTGTTTCACAAGCAGAATAAATGTTTTTTCAATGTCTGAGAAGGGTATAAAAATGAAAACTTGAAAATTATCAGATTTGTGGAAAAATGAACTATCCCAGCAATTATTGCTGTTAAAGAGATATATATATATATATATATATATATATATATATATACGCAATATACATAGCTTTGAAAAACAGGAAATTCACAAAACCCCAAGATCGGACAAAATAAAGGCTGATTTTCACGCTTATTTTTGTTCCACTTCTGCAATTTTTTTTATCAGTTCGCCATAAAACACAAGACAAAACTGGACAATGTCGCCCACGTACATGTAGGTGGACGCACAAATTAAAAAAAAAAAATTTCAGAAGACAACAATCTAGATCTTTAATCCTTGAGTTTCTTAATAATATACTGGCTTATTAAATAATATTACTGGAGTCCGGTTATAAGATTAATATATCAGCTTAATTATTCCTACACTACTATAAATGACCTAAAATTTTGCCCGAACAGGTGCATATTCACAAAAAAAAATGTCCTCAAATATTACTTCTGTTGCGGAAACTTGCAATGAAAAGAACTTTCGGTATCACACAAAAGAGTAACATACTTTCGGACAAAATTTAAGGTAATTTTTTTTTACTTTAACACAAAATAAAATGTACTGACCAAATCATTACTGCACTAATATCTTCATAACATTAATATACTGGCTTCACCATACCCAAGAAATTGTGCGTAAGGACCCATAGTGGCTTCCTAATGTAACACTCCACAATTTTAGAGGGCTTAAATTGTTAATACATGTAACAATGTTATCAAAACATATCATAAAACATTTAATCAGTGATTCAAAAAAAAAATCAATATTTCATGAAGTAAACACGCAAACAAATCTTCCTAAAATTACTGCATAGTCATTATACATATACCATTTTAGTCATTATATATAGATATATATATACGCATATATACGTACACACACACACACACATATATATATATATATATATATATATATATACGCATATATACGTACATATATATATATATGTACACACACACATTTCAAAATGGACAGATTCACAAATTTCACATCATACAATGTACAATCATCTACTTCTTTATTTACTGTACAGGGAAAATGCATATTCAGAGCACACCATATGGTGTACAATGCATGTTCACATCACACCATGTGGTGTACAATGCATGTTCACATCACACCATGTGGTGTACAATGCATGTTCACATCACACCATATGGTGTACAATGCATATTCACATCACATCACATCATGTGGTGTACAATGCGTATTCACATTACATCATGTGGTGTACAATGCATGTTCACATCACATCACGTGGTGTACAATGCGTATTCACATTACATCATATGATGTACAATGCATGTTCACATCACATCACATCATGTGGTGTACAATGCGTATTCACATTACATCATATGATGTACAATGCATATTCACATCACGTGGTGTACAATGCATATTCACATCACATCATGTGGTGTACAATGCGTATTCACATTACATCATATGATGTACAATGCATATTCACATCACGTGGTGTACAATGCATATTCACATCACATCATGTGGTGTACAACACATATTCACATTACACCATATGGTGTACAATGCATATTCACATCACATCATGTGGCGTACAATGCATATTCACATCACATCACATATGGTGTACAATGCATATTCATATCAGCTGTGTTTGAATGCATATTCCTCACAGTCTATACAAGGGAGATAACTACTGACACTACTAGCAATTGGCATATTTTGTACATATTGTTTAATCTTTACCTTAACTGTTTAAGAATTTTTTTAGAGGTCAGTGTTGATTATAGGTTCCCTCTAGGTCATTACTAGTGCGACTGATCCTAATCAATTAGCCCATGTGTGTCAAAAGGTCAAACTAGTCTTGAAGCAGTAGTAGTTATTCCCCTCACTGTGAGGAGTATGCATTCCAAGATAGCGATTGGAGTTTACATTTATTCAGTTTCCACCACTTTTATGCTTGTCAGGATTTACTAGAGATAATACATGGGGACACCTAGCAGGAATCCATAGCTGAAATGACTATGAGTAAACACAGACACATTATTTGGCGGCCAACAGTACTGTAATGAAGCCAGCACCGGAAGTACAAAGATGTTCAAGGTAAGCTTACGAAACAAGACAGGGTTCTGATAGTATGCATAATCACGGCCCTACAGAGCTAGACAGAGCCAAATGCCTTTTATGGAATAAAGGACACAATGAGGCACGAGCATTACATATATTATATAAAATGATCATTCTCCTGTCTTGGTCATACTAGTTCAATTAAATTAAACGCTGAGGTCTATAATTTTCAACAATTTCCATTATTTACCTGCCTCGATGTTTAATTGTTGAATTAAAAAGCATGGTAGGTCTATTCCACAAAGAACTTTGTGGAATGAAGTGGGCATTTAAATCCATTTAGAAACGGTTGCACACCAGTTTCTGAGAAAGGAAAGTGCATTAAAGAGAATTTATTAAAAATTATGAAAAATTTATGAAATTTATTACCATTCCTGCTAGGATAAATCCATTTCCCAGTCACAATGTTATTGAAATCCACAGAAATATTTCATTCTCCCTCGTCTAAAAAACCTGAAAACAGACCAACTTATAATACACCTGGACAAATGGCTAACTTATAATACACCTGGACAAAAGATTAACTCATAATACACCTGGACAAATAAGATTAATCTTTTCTAACAACCTCCACCATATAATGTATTAACAAGAAAACATTCCTGTTTAATTTCTCATTCTCATTTGTTGTTACCATTCTCATTTGTTGTTACCATTCGTATTCGTTGTTTTCCATTCTCATTTGTTGTTACCATTCTCATTTGTTGTTACCCCTTTGTTAGGAAACCACTGACGTAGGTTCGTCTGGCAGGGTGATCATCAGCAGGCCGATTGATTGGGGTCCACACAGGCTCCCCCACAAAGAAACGTAACACCTTGATGTAATTCTGCAAGGAAAGTTTGATTTACAATATTAAAGGGAGGAAACTCTGAATGTAGGTCACAGCATGTTAGACACTCAAGTCTACCGTAAACACACATTTCAGACTACGGTTATATCATTATCAAGAATACATGTATGTACAAAAATGTTAACAAAAGATACTCTTGTACTGTATATGACTTATAAAAAATACCCTCCAAAACATTTATTTTTAGAGGCTATTATTTATTTATTTACTTCAGTGGTGTTTTACCCCGTACTCAAGAATATTAGAGGCTATTAATAAAGGTCATAAAATTTTACTTTTGGTTTTGAAACTAACATATTTGCAAATGGTAGTATACATGTAAATAAATACATGTAAAGCTGAAACTATTCATGTAAAGCTGAAACTATTCACTCTTTTCTATTAGATCAGCGATTGGTTAGCACGCTAGTGCAGAGTAATGACCCAGGGCTGGGCCCGGTTTTCACCCACCATAATGCTGGCCGCTGTCGTATAAGTGAAATATTCTTGAGTAAGGCGTAAAACACCAATCAAATAAATACATAAATAAATTAGATCAGCGCAACTGTCAACAAGGCATTCAGAGAATCCCACCAGCTCGCCTGTTACAGAAGTCAACTAGACAATGGAATCAGAATAAAGATAAAAGTCTTAAAGTGTTGTGGCGGTAAAGACATAAATGTGAGGGGTACATGCACAAAATTGAGGCAGTGGTCTTTAATATGCAAATTGTGAACTGCATGCGGTAATCTGTGAACAATTTCAACGCTGTGAATGGCTGAGCGAATGTTGAGCTATGGCAGTAAAAAAAACTTCATTGTGAGGTGTTCGAGTACCAACTCGCTGGAGTATGCAAATCACTTCCCATGACCGGCTATCCGTGTAGTATGGCCACTGCAGTCTTTTGACTGGCTGAGCAAATACTCAGCTGACAACAGTCACTGCCTGCGTGGATGGTTTAAACAGTCTGTCACAGTATAGGAAGGCACATGCATTGCTCAGTGGAAAAGGCTCCTAGTACTAATACAAACGTCCATTATACATGAAGAGGAGCTAAAAGAAAAAGCTTAACCTTCAATCCTTGAGAGCCCATTATACAGGAGTTTAAAAAAAAAAAAAAAGGCTTAACCAGACAACTTTATCTCAATTGTGTAAATTTACTGAACTGTTTGTTGCACATTGAAATAGGCGTAAGATCTATCAATGCGATGGTTTATTATAAAGGCAGCCTATTACTTCAATCTACTTACACTCCATTTCACTGTTACATTATGTTTATTTATTTATTCATTTATTTATTTCTACTCTGTAACTGGGCATATTGAGCCTGTTAAGGCTGAAGCCAATAAAATGAAATAAAATAAAAATAGGGTATTAAAAACATTTATTTATTTATTGATTGATTTATTTATTTGATTGGTGTTTTACGCCGTACTCAAGAATATTTCACTCATACAATGGCGGCCAGCATTATGGTGGGTGGAAAACGGGCAAAGCCTGGCGGAAACCCACGACCATCTGCAGGCTGCTGACAGATCTCCCCTCAAACAGTCGGAGAGGAAGCCAGCATGACCTGGACTTGAGCTCACATCGACCGCATTGGTGAGAGACTCCTGAGCCATTACGGTGCACTAGCATGCTAACCAACTGAGCCATGGAGGGCCCCTGTGTGTAAAAACATATCACAAATAGTGTGGTTACCCCTTGATCCAATGTGAAGCGGTGATAGATTCCTGCTGGTAAGATTAGCAGGTCTCCGGGTGTCAGCTCAATTCTAATCCACTTGTCCTCTTTGTCACGTGCATCAAAATAGCCACTTCCTTCTAAACAAAACCGGATTTCCTCATCAGAATGGATGTGCTCCGTAAAAAAATTCTTCAGCTGAAATTAGAGAGTTTTTGGTCAACAGCTAATACCGTTCTACACATGAGTCAATAGACTTTTTGCTCTTTTGCTCTTGGCCAATTTTTTTATAAAAACTGCAGTCAACACACTGAAGATTCACCAATCCTGAATAAATTAAATCCATTTACCATGTTCATAATAAATGATTGTTGGTGTTTAAAGCCCAGCTTAAGAAATTTTCTCTTATTCGAGACTGCTCACATCCGGGCATTTGCCATTATACTCCCGCCAACGTGCTTACACACTCACAAAGGGCTGTGAGTGAGTGAGTGAGTGTTTGGGGTTTAACGTCGTACTTATGAATTTTTCAGTCATATGACGACGAAGGAATCCTTAGTGTGCATGTAATGTGCCTCCTTGTTGCAGGACGGATTTCCACCGCTCCTTAATCTAGTTCTGCTTCACTGAGACTTCTTACCGAAGGCAAAGTAAGCTGCCCCGCCCAAGCCATTATACTGATACGGGTCAACCAGTCGTTGAACTATTCCCACACAGGGCTGTGAAAACATTGTCTAATTAACATGGGAGTGGAAACAAACGTCTAACTCACAGCCTTATACACGTAAGTCCAAAACCAGGTTTTGTTGGTGTACACAATTTACATACGCTGTACGCCCTCTTCTGTTGTTTTATATATCAGTACCAAAATTTCTGGTTATCATCTGTATTTCTCTGAACATTGTCCAGTGTTGTTCATTTCCGTGTACCTTCCCACGTTATATTTCTCTTATCTTTTATCTTTCATTTGCATTTGACTGCCATGTGGAGTGCCAGATTGTCTGCAGTCTCGAATACAGCAGAAACCAAGTTTAATGGGGGAAGAAACAAACCATCCGATTGTAAATTACCACTGACTTCAATACATGTATGTCCTATATCTGACAAACTTCTTGCTGGACATATTGCCAAAGGAAATGTTTGAGTTGGTTCAGGTTAATACAAAATGAGTTGCATTTAATTCTTAACTGAATGCCCCAGGCAAAAGTTTTCCAAAAAATGACAATTAAGAGAATTGGAAGACGAAATCCGTCATTGGTATAAACTGTTTGCGTGACGAGATAACTTGCAAATAAGGCAGCACAGAAATTCCCACAATGCAACGTTCGCTCGTGGACTACACATGAAAATGGATTGAAAGCAAATTATGAGTCAAGTAAACTAAATATGACCTCCCTTTCCACTGACCAAGTATTACAAAATATTCATGATTCCCAATGATCTAAATGTTACATAGTAGGCTGAACACTGCCTGTATCTTCACTGCAAGGGGAGGTAACCTAGTCAAAAAAATAAATCTTTGGAAAGTTTCTAAATAGGTACTTCAGTGAGTTAATGGTGAACTGAATACTTGTCTGTCCACTAACAGTCAGATACTTGTTGGTAGACATCTGGGCACAGTTTCACAACAATGTTGCACATGTACGTTAATGCCACGTATAGGACAACGGTTATAGTGATGTACAAAATATCGTAGGACAAATGTATGATAAAAATGTTGTGCGCCGCTTCGTGAAACTGGACCCTGGAAGTTTTAACTAGATGTAGATGACATCTCTAAAATTGCCGACAGTTCTTCTCGCCACTGGGCAATATAACCAACAATCCATTTACAGTGGCCTTGACCTACCTTTTCATCATAGTTTGGCAGCGTCTCCCTACGAATGTCACACAGGTCTTGATAAGTGTATCCACGCTCTGCTTTCACCTTGTCCAGTTCAGATTCATAGTTTTTAGGATCAAGCTAAAAGCATAAAATCAGTCGTTCATTCATTCATTCATTCATTCATGTACATACATAACATAATACAAAACTGGCACATGCTGCACAACTGCATGATTTTATCATCAAATAAGGCCTCATCAATTTAAAGTGGACTTTTTTTCCCCAATGTCGGAAAAGGGCATAAAAATGAAGTTTAAAAATCATCTGATCTGTGGCAAATGTGGACTGTCCCAGCAATTTGTCCTGTTGTAGACATATTGTATGGTCCGAAAGATTGCAGAAAGAGAAGCATGATAAAAAAAATTTCAAAATAAGACAACATAAAAAGATGGATTTTCAGGTCAATTTCTTATTCCATTTTTAGCACAGACTTTTAGCACAGAGATTGCCTATGCATTTAATAAGTGGACTTCAGTGAGTTAGATTTAACCAAAGATAAGCATCTACATCATTATTAAAGGTATGTTTGTTGGGTGTATCAATCTAACCAACCCTTCAAAAAACTTGCTATAGGTTTTAGCAAAAACTCTTCAGCCCGGAATTTTCAAAAAAGTTCCTTACCTACTATCAATCCTATTTTCTCTAAAATGATTGGGATATGCCTAACAAAGAATTTTGGGGCATTTTGGTGCAAAATGTGTTGTCTTTATGTTGTTCAAATTCCATCAGGGTATACCAGTTAAAGTTTACCGTAGGTTGTGTTGTATTATTCATTTTGTCTAGGGATACATGTAAGCAGCTAGTTGTACCAGTTTTGACACCGAGTCTAAACTAGTTAAAGTTTAGTGTAGGTTGTGTTGTATTATTCATTTTGTCTAGGGATACATGTAAGCAGCTAGTTGTACCAGTTTTGACACCGAGTCTAAACTAGTTAAAGTTTAGTGTAGGTTGTGTTGTATTATTCACTTTGTCAAGGGATACATGTAAGCACCTAGTCTTAACAGCTTGGACACTCAGTGTGAACCAGTTAAAGTTTAGTGCAGGTTGTGTTGTATTATTCATTTTGTCTAGGGATACATGTAAGCAGCTAGTTGTACCAGTTTTGACACCCGAGTCTAAACTGGTTATAGTTTAGTGTAGGTTGTGTTGTATTATTCACTTTGTCAAGGGATACATGTAAGCACCTAGTCTTAACAGCTTGGACACTCAGTGTGAACCAGTTAAAGTTTAGTGTAGGTTGTGTTGTATTATTCATTTTGTCTAGGGATACATGTAAGCAGCTAGTTGTACCAGTTTTGACACCGAGTCTAAACTAGTTAAAGTTTAGTGTAGGTTGTGTTGTATTATTCACTTTGTCAAGGGATACATGTAAGCACCTAGTCTTAACAGCTTGGACACTCAGTGTGAACCAGTTAAAGTTTAGTGTAGGTTGTGTTGTATTATTCATTTCGTCAAGGGATACATGTAAGCACCTAGTAAGACACTCAGTGTGAACCAGTTAAAGTTTAGTGCAGGTTGTGTTGTATTATTCATTTCGTCAAGGGATACATGTAAGCACCTAGTCTTAACAGCTTGGACACTCAGTGTGAACCAGTTAAAGTTTAGTGCAGGTTGTGTTGTATTATTCATTTCGTCAAGGGATACATGTAAGCACCTAGTCTTAACAGCTTGGACACTCAGTGTGAACCAGTTAAAGTTTAGTGCAGGTTGTGTTGTATTATTCATTTTGTCAAGGGATACATGTAAGCACCTAGTCGTAACAGCTTGGACACTCAGTGTGAACCAGTTAAAGTTTAGTGTAGGTTGTGTTGTATTATTCACTTTGTCAAGGGATACATGTAAGCACCTAGTCTTAACAGCTTGGACACTCAGTGTGAACCAGTCAAAGTTTAGTGCAGGTTGTGTTGTATTATTCATTTCGTCAAGGGATACATGTAAGCACCTAGTCTTAACAGCTTGGACACTCAGTGTGAACCAGTTAAAGTTTAGTGCAGGTTGTGTTGTATTATTCATTTCGTCAAGGGATACATGTAAGCACCTAGTCGTAACAGCTTGGACACTCAGTGTGAACCAGTTAAAGTTTAGTGCAGGTTGTGTTGTATTATTCATTTCGTCAAGGGATACATGTAAGCACCTAGTCGTAACAGCTTGGACACTCAGTGTGAACCAGTTAAAGTTTAGTGCAGGTTGTGTTGTATTATTCATTTCATCAAGGGATACATGTAAGCACCTAGTCGTAACAGCTTGGACACTCAGTGTGAACCAGTTAAAGTTTAGTGCAGGTTGTGTGGTATTATTCATTTCGTCAAGGGATACATGTAGGCACCTAGTAGCACAGGTGCACCAAACTATAACTGGTGCACCCTGAATGTCATCACTGGAAGGACTAGGTGCTTACATATATCCTTTAATTGCAGGACCCTGGAGAAGGTTGCTGTAGATCTGCCACAACAGACAATCTACTTGCATTCGTGAGATGCCAAGTGTTAGTTCTTGATTTTATATTTGGCCTACCTTTGCAGCTGTGTTTAACCAAACACTGATGGCCCCTAGATTGACCTGGGATGACGAAGCTGTCTTGTTACGTCAATAATTCTTGTACACATGACTTAGCAGCAAGAAAGACTTTTTTTCGAAGGCCCGGATTTAACTCGCATCATGGGTGTACTAAGGAATAAAAGATGTTACAACAACTCGCTCCATTTCTCCTTAAGCGCACAGGGAAAATGGAGCACAAGGTAAACGTGGCAGCAAATATGATGCTCGCATTTGATGGTTACAACTTTTTAAACCATGTAAAACAAGTTTTTGAAACAAAAATGTTTTTTGTGCTCCCCCCTACTTTCCTATTAATACTCTTACATGACGGTTGGGGTATTATCTTGGGGTGGGTTGGGGGGGGAGGGGAGAGTGGAGGGGAGTGGATGGACTCGTAGGATTTATCATTTATTTCACCTGTGTTCATGCTATGGTACTGTACACACGCCTACATTTGACTTTCATGCTGTAGCTAGATACACAGATCTCAACATGCTGAGATCATTAATAGTCTTACATTTATGTGTATGAGTGCATTTTGGTGTTACAAATGTTTTTAACAGAACAAGAAATAAAAACATGAGCTTCAGTAGAAACATGTTGCAAGAGAACAATTTAATTATACTTACTTATTAACTGTGAAAAATATTTTATTATTAAATCGAATAACATTCACTGCATGTAGTATAGATATTCAATGCTGATTGTGTTATTGAAGGTATCAGTTAGTTATATCTGTCAATCAAACATATACTTTGTTTTACCCAGGTAGGTACCTCACAGCGTTATGTTGGCCTAATAACTTTGTCGCGTTGTGTAATGTATATATATGTATGTACTTATATGTAGTTACGCGCCACAGTGAATGGGTTCTCTCTCATTTATTTATTTATTTCATTTGATTGGTGTTTAAAAAATGTCGTACTCAAGAATATTTCACTTATACAACGGCGGCCAGCATTAATGTGGGAGGAAATCTGGCAAAGCTCTGGAGATACCCAGGACCATCTGTGGTTGCTAGCAGACCATCCCACGTATGGCTGGAGTGAGTGAGTGAGTGCTTGGGGTTTAACGTTGAACTCAATAATGTTTCAGTCATATGACGATGAAGGAATCCTTATGGTGTATGTAATCTGCCTCCTTGTCGCAGGATGGATTTCCACCGCTCTTTTATCTAGTGCTGCTTTACGACTTTACGACTTTTCTAGTGCTGAGACGATTTACAGAAGGCAAGTAAGTCGCCCCACCCAAGCCATCATACTGATGTGGGTCAACCAGGCATTGCACTATCCCCTTCATGCTGAACGTCAAGCAACGAAGTTACAACTTCCTCTTTTAAAGTCTTAGGTGTGACTCGACCCAGGATTGATCCTGGATCTAACACTCCCGAAGCGGACGCTCTACCAACTGTGCCATCCAGGCCTGTCGTATGGCTGGAGAGTGAACCAGCATGAGCTGGGACTGCATTGGTGAGAGGCTCCTGGGTGACTGCTCTGCACTAGCATGCTAACCACCTCAGCCATGGAGGCCCGCGTTCTCTAAGATTATTTAGTTTTCAGCATATTTAGGCTATTTTGTAAAATCTGTTGTATGTAAAATCTATGTCCAATCTTCAAAAAAAGGTAAATAGTTGTCAACCTTCTCCAATAAGCAGTTCACATTCTTGCTGCAGAAGTCCCACATGCTTAGGGAAGTGCGCTGATTTTCAATATCACCACAGACAGAGGGTGCCATGTTTCAGAAGCAGAGTGCCCTCTGTTTCTTTGATGCTTGTTCTAATACGGTTACTTCTACCGCTACTTGGTATTTTATTTGGGAGATATATTTTTGGCAGTCACGGATATGTGAAGACAAGGGTGCTATTCACGCATTGACAGACCTCTCAACCTAAAATGTTCCCAAGGAGTGAGATTGGGTTACTATCCCAGCCAATTAGGCGAGGGTCCAGGGGCCGCCTGGGCCCCTGGAAGTTCTGGGGTTCTAGATTGCCGGAGATGCATTCTAGCTCATTTCCGGAGAATAAAACTGCAAATTATTAGACAGCGGCCCCTGGAAGCTCTGGGGTTCTAGATTGCCGGAGATGCATTCTAGCTCATTTCCGGAGAATAAAACTGCAAATCATTAGACAATGTTAACTTACGGTTTTTACAATATCTTCTATTTTTACATAAGAATAAGCATCATATTTATCAGCAAATATGGACTGCTTTTGATATTATTCTCTCCTTAAGACAATAAACTGGAAGTCCAAGAGTGAACTTACTGTAGGCCCTATTACAATGTGGAATTGTTAGGAAACTTTCCGTATTCTACTTCGTTTTGGATCTCGTTTTAGGCGCTTTGATGCAAATCTATACAGATTTTGTGGGGAAAATCAATACTAATAACCAACACCATTTGTCAGATTGGAAACTGTATTTCCCTGAAATTATTCAAATTGTGGAAACAATCCAAACACACAACAAACCGAAAATAATGTACAATGCATGACGTGGAGTGGCTTCGTAAAATATTTATGAAAATATAATCAGATTAGTCACTTTGTAATTAGCCAGTAGTCTGCAACAATTTACACTAGCTAGACGGCATTGTGACTGTTTATAACCTTATAAGGTGACGTGGCACACAGATTTATAATCATTATAATAATAATATAATTATAATAATATAATTGGGTAAAGATGACCCCAAATGACATCCATCCCGAAATAAGACTAAGTCTCGTCCAGTTCCTGGTCATTATCATCTTCAGTAGGTTTGACGCGGGCGCTGTCCCAGATTTGTCCTGGAATGTGACTTTTTTCCAGCATTTGATATTCCACAAACTCTTCTTGGAGCTTCTCGATCTCATTCGTTGTTGAGGGGAGATGGTGTGGAAATTTTTTAACGAAGAATTCAATATCATCAAATCCACTCTCAGGTGAAGCAGGAACGACAACTCTGGGGAGGTTAAAAATAAACATGCGAAATTCCCTCGGATGACTGAAGACACGACCCGTACTTTGGTCAGCTGAATATCATAAGCAAACCAACAATTACCAGTGTTTTTTTTATTTTTTACCCTAAACCTTCAGAATGCGTGAGATTTTAAAGTAGCTGCGTGAGAGCGTGAGATTGAAGCCGAATGCGTGAGTCTCACGCCGAATGCGTGAGAGTTGAGAGGTCTGCATTGATTTACATATAAATTTTGACGCCATTTTTTCCCCATGGTCACATGCTCTTACTGAATTTTCATTGGTTAAAAATGAATGGAGAGATATTTAATACACACACAAAGCAAAACAGCGTAAGTAAGGCATTGTTCATTCTAGTCTCTGTCATGTGACACTGTCAACCACAAGTTTTCTGTGCTCAGCTGTTTGAGGTTCATACATTTTAGAAAGTCATTTCTTTGTTAGTTCTGAAAAGCCATGGATTCAGGCTTTCATCAGACAGCAGTCAGATGAAAAAACACTAGATTATTCAAGTTGTGATAGAATTAAAGTGTTTTAGAGGTGTTCAAGGCAGATGAACATGGTGACGTTTTAATGTGCAAATACATGCTTGTGTCACATGCGTTTGTCACATGTATCCGGTACTACATTTGAAAAATGTCTACTCAATATTTGGTCAGCCTCATTCAGGGAAGCATCAATGAATTGACGTAAGTAGTGACGTAGAAAGTTACACGTAAACAACACCCTAGTCTTTACAATAACCACAGCGTTCGCCTTCCACAGTTTTGAACCTAAGGCGCTTACGTTAATTTACGTAATCCAGGATAGTCCGAGCGAGGTTGAGCCGCCATAAGTACTGCGTACCAGTATCCAAACGTCCCTCAACCAACAGTCAGTGTACTGAGACCAAAGCCAGGTTGGCAAATCTCGTGTTCAGTTACGCAACTGAGAAGTCTACCTCCCCTCCCCACCCCCCCCCCCCCCCCCCCCCCAACACACACACCCCGCCCGGTACTCACGTAAATGTATTCGCAGCCTGTCCTAGCATTGAGCTGCTTGACATCCAGAAACTGTGGTGGGTCTGTCATACGCGGTAGGCGCTGGTCCTCCGTCGATTCGTTCATCACCCAAGCACGGACCATGTTGATCAGTTGTTGTTGTTGAAAAGGGATTTCGAGTTGAAGAGCTCTGAGCAGACACGGAAAGTCACACGTGCTTCTTCGGTTGCCTGTTAAGGAGTGTGTGTTTCAGAAGAACACGTCTTGTGTTGGCGCCTACTCAAAAACCTACTGGCCCTTACGATGGTACATACGTTAGTTCAGTAAACGTCAGAGCAGTTGCACCTTAACCGCATGCAGTTACAGCTCTATGTATGTAGGCTATCGCAGATGTAGAGCACTGTGTAGTCAAGTGTATTCATTGCACAGTGAAAGTCAGCATGACCTGAAACCGTGACCCCATTACCTCAGGCACAAAATATGTGTAACGATGCACTTGAACAGATCCCTATCCAGGTACAGTAGATTTATTTATTTGATTGGTGTTTTATTTAAGAATATTTCACTTATACGACGCCGGCGAGCATTATTGTGGGGCAGAGCCCGGCAGAAATCCACGATCACCCGCAGGTTGCTGCAGATCTTCCCACGTGCGGCCGGAACAGGTACAATAGAAGATATCCGCCTGTCAGTCTGTTTAGCACGTTTGATGCAGCTAAGAATCTCACACTGCATGATGTACATGTTTCTATGTCGAGCAAAGCTATCCTTCAGTGTTTGTGGTGGATTGGGGGGGTGGGGGGATTCAAGACAGATATATTAGGCCCCTTAAAGGCCTACATCTTTAAATATGTCATTTGAACTTAATTGTTTCCGGGTATTTGAAATTATCCCGACAAAAGGCCTTCACGTTGGTTAAAAAAAAATGGGCAAAGAAATTGCGACCCTCTGCCTTAGCGAGACCCCATCACCCACAAAATTAGATGTGTAGCACAGGTATAACACAGGTAGATTAATTAATGTGTACTTTGCATACCTTTGATCTTGAGTTAGCCTTGAACAGGATTACTCATTCCTCCATTTCAGACCTTAAATTATGTTTGAAAAATTAGAACAAATAAAGTACATCATCTTTGTGTACCTGCACTTCAAATGGGTGTCAAACTGTGTACCTGAGGATTACAACATGTTAACATCACGAGCTACACAAACACGTGTCTTATACAAATCGGTATACACACTGGCTTTTATGATAGGCATTTTACGGCAAAAACGAAACCTTTGTTTCTTTAAACAGTCATTGTTTCTCTGGCAGTTCATTAAGTTATTTGATATTTTATTAAGTTATTAAGTTCATTGATATTTTTTTGTGTTGGATTTATTTATTGATTTATTCATTTGATTGGTGTGTTGTACGGAGCCGTAAAAATGACATGGTCAAAAAAAAAGTTTTTGGAAGAAAAAAAAAATTAGCCTACATAGTGAAAAAAAACATTTTTTTTTTTTTGCAAGAGAATTTTTTTTTTTAATCCCCGCCGACTTCAAAAGTCCGAGCCCCGTCGGGTGGGCATAAAAAAAAACGGGCCGTACTTTGATGCTCCATTACCCTGTGTTCAAACCCTTTCAAACTTTAGACATTCAAATGGCATAATTTTGTTAATATATTGACCAGTTTTCAACGTCATACCTTGAGTAGTCTGTACACAGGGTTAAAATGAAAACATATCCTCAAAAACGCACGTTCCGGTGACCTATATTGCACCTACGCGGCACATGTGTTATACGCATCAAGGACTGCTGGAAAAAAAATTACTCTAATGTAGATTCGGGACTCAATCAGTTCATGGAAGAAACGTTTGCGCGCCGTCTACCGAGATGGGGGACCAATTGATCATCTTTTCAAGTAAAACAAGGTAGAACATCATTTTGAAATGTCCGGAACATGAGTTTTGCACTCTATTTTGATTTTGGTCACATGAACAGAAATCTTAAAGGATAAAGTTGGAATTTGGTCTGTACTATCGGTATTTAAATGGCTTAGGACATAATGGCTTTTGAGTGTGTAAATTTTTAGAAGCTGACGTAAGAGGGTTTCAGAGATATTAAGTGTCAAAGTACGGCCCATTTTTTATGCCCACCAGATATATATATATATATATATATATATATATATATATATATATATATATATATATATATATATGGGGTTACTGCCTGAACGTCAGTGCCATTATGCAGTTCCAAAATGTTCTTTGAGGTGTGACAACCTGGGATTATCAAAGTTAAGGTCTTCGGTCCTAACATATATTTCTTGCCTTACAGGTTCCACCCTGGCTGGATCACGGAAGAAAAACAGAAGCAGGCACAACTATGAGGCTTTACGTTAAGAGTTCGATGTACGTTACCAAGACCGCGGAGGCTGCTCTCTGTTGTGACACGAGATTAGAGCTGTCTGGCTTGGTCAGGCCGGAGCGCAAGCGCTCTCGCGAGGCTGTCGCAGGCGAACAGCGAGGACACATGTTTTGATACAGGCTTGTGTCAAGATCGAGGATATTTGCCGACAACGCCTGTAAGTTTGTGTACTTCTGTTTGCGTTTTTTGATTGAAATTAAAATAAATAAATGTTTTGAATATTGAAGCTTTGTTTATATTGGCGAATAAGCAGACCAAAAAGACAAAGAAAGACAGCTCATGTGAATTGTTGATGGTTCTTTAATTGGCGTCCTTTATGACCCCAAAGAAGCAAAACCAAAAAGGAATTATGAGGTCTGTATGGTCACAAATGTGGACGTACATTTACTGAATTCAGGGCCCCGACTATAAAACTCTGGGTTAAAAAAAGATTTTCTCTTCTCCCAATTTTTTGTCACCATGTCACTTTTTGTTTTTATCTTAAAAAAAAAAACTTTTTTTCTTCCAGAAATTTTGTTTTCACCATATCACTTTTACGGCTCCGTAGCTTTACACATCACTCAAGAATATTTTACTTATACGATGGTGGCCAGCATAATTTATGGTGGGAGGAAATTGGGAACAGCCCGGTGGAAACCCACGACCAGCCACAGGCTGCTGTGAGATCTTCCCACGTACAATCGGAGAGGAAGCCAGCATGAGCTGGACTTGAATCCGCATCTAATGCATTGGTGATTGGCTCCTAAGTCATTGCGCGGCGCGCTGTTTTTTTTAATTATTTTTCTGACAGACCACTGAGCATTTTTTTAACCATACGCCCCGCACATGTATTTGCACATGACTTGTCTAATTATACTATAAATGTATTGTGGTGTTTATAGATATATAGTTAGTACAGTCATTACACACATGTTCCACTTAAAAAAAAAACAAAAAACAAAAAAAAAGCACCGTTGCAATAAAACAGTTTTTTATCCACATTGAGAGCCTCTATGGGAGATAATGTGAAATACAAGGCTAATTGTCTTTCAACCGGAGTAAGTTCCCCTGAAATGTGCGATAGTTTCGGGTAGATGGCCACAGACCCCGATTAATTTTCCATAAGCGACAATGTCAACGTTCAGCGCGGTAGCTCAACCCCAAACATTCCGTGGCCAATAAGCTTTGGTGCATACCTGCCCCAGCCTGTGAGAAAGAAGCCATTAAAATCTTGACATAGGTTTACCCTCAAAATCTGGACCTTTCTATGCCGGCAGCTGGGATGGGTACCTAGCAACGCCAAGGGGAAGTCACTCGCAGCCTCATCACCACCTGTCTCTTCGTGTCCTCTCGCCCAGAATTTCAAACTTTCATCAGTAAAACTCATACCTGCCCAAAGCTTAGACAGTTTCCAGCATTTTGATACCAAGCATGCAGCTGTACACCAAAAACGGCAGGCTGGCAGCAAAAAAAGACTTTACACCCTAAAATACACAGAATTACATTCGTCCTCCCGAAAAACGGAAGTTGTAGGCCTAATGGGGTTAAAATGAAAACATATCATCGTGGGGGTCTGTGTCCAGTTGCGTGTTCTGAGAATGGATACAAATGTGCAACCCGAACTCTTTGATTTCATTTGGTTGGTGTTTTAAATGTCGAAAGTAGGATTAGTCCTCTCACTGATTTTGGGGGCAGATTTACTACACGGTTACAAATGGATCAAACAACATATAGCCTGTATAATAAGGCCTCAAACTGCCATAAAACCTGAATTATAAATTCGTTTTATTAATTTTTAAATCCGTAAAGGCCTAGTTCTGCGCTAGCACGTTAACCACTCGTCCACCGAGCCCACGAAATTTAAATACCGATAAATTTCTAGGAAAAAAAGGAAACAGGATCTGTTTAATTTTTAGACAAATGAAACTTTGTAAACAGTCGAAAATTTTTACATTAATATGGTTGCTGATTTGGTATCCAGAATAACCATAGTTTCCCTATGTATCCGGAACATGTGCCTCGGTGTGTCCCGATCCCTTCGTATCCAGATTCGAACATCCCAATGTGTAGCTCAAACCCTTCACTCAAAAACTTAATCTGTTAATTTTAACAGAAAGTCTGTTGTCTGCATGAGTGATGCTAGAATGTATTCTGCTATTGTACCAGAGTATTGTGTTAAATATACCATATATTTCAGTAATTCAACACGAAGAATCTATTAGACTATAACAGGATTTCGAATATGACGGAATATGAATTGTGTGATCATAGCAGAGAACATCCTAGCATCACTCGGATAACAGACTTTCTGTTAAAAATAACAGATTAATTTTCTTTTTTTTTTTAAATTTTAAAATAACAGATTTAGCACAAATTCTGTTTTTGAAGTTAAATTTAATACCGGTAATTGCCATGTCAATCGAAATTTGTAAGATATACTGCCTTATATTGCCATGTTGTAGTAGAAAGTACATTGCCCAAACTACAGATTTGCAATGTACGCTGTTCACAGGCAACAAATTACTTTCCCCCATTTGACCGTCACATTAGACAATGTGCAACTTCTCTCTCACAGGCTTTGATGAATTTTAGGAAAAAAAATATTGAAAATGCAGGCATGTATTAAACAGAAATTACCGTATTCCTGATTTGAAGGAAACTTCGAAACTACAGTTGAATTACAACGATGTCAAAAACTGATAATGTTTCATTGTAAAATCCTTGAATAAACGACGTTAAACACTATGTAGTCAAAAGGATAAATAAACAAAGAAATAACGATAAAATGACAACCTCTGCATCTATTTAAAGAGAGGTGGACCGATGCAGACAACCTGATAACGCTGCCTTTAAGCAATGAATAATATACTATACATAACATATGTATGTTAAATTAAAAATATTCTAAATGTTATCAACTCATATATTGCACCTGTTACAGAGTATAAGACACATGAAATAATATGCTTAGCTTTGTGAGCTGTAGTGTAGGAAGTTATTAGAAGGAGAGTATCATACAGTCGTAATGTTCATATATACTTGTACACCCCCACACTGTGTTTATCAGTTTTCATCATATTACACCATCATTATCATTGTCACCATTATCACCATCATTAACATCATCATCGTCGTCGTCGTCATCATCATCATCGCCATACATGTAACTATCACCATTATGGCAATCAACATCCTTCCATGCAGTTCTTGTCATCCTTAGATATTATATGTAAAGCACGTAACAAGTGAACTTCCGCGCATGCGTACTTGACATCGTAATAATTCCCAGTGAAGCGTAACTGACAACGGAATCTTTGTCAGATCGGTGTGCTATTTCCCCAGTAACCTCATCGTCCTCTGGATGCTTCCAAGCGATGCCCCCGGTTGTCCCCGTGGACTGACCTTAATCAGAGAAATAGATACATTGGGTAAGATACACGTGAATAAGAGGAGAATACAGCTAAAATGAAGCCAATTAAGTGCATAGATACACGTAAGTAAATGAGGAACACTTATCACACTATTTTCCTGGTCAGTGGTTAATGGTCTTTCATCTGACAAATACTTTATTTTAGTGTTTTCTGCGCCTGTAAAGGGATAGAAAATCGAGGCTAATTGGTTGGCAGTAGAGACAGGATTTTCTGGACTAAACCCTACATCCCTGGTCACGTTTGAATAAAACTGCTATACTTAACATTCAGCTTAGACCAGGCATAGACTGGTCTAACTTATCTCTCCCACCAGTCAATCAGAATTGGTTCTGTATCCTTTCATAAATGATTTGTCTGGCTTTTAAAAGCTTAATATGTAAGCTATAAGAGAGGATGCTTTGAATTATGTGTTTGTGGGACAGGTTTTATCACTTCAAGGCGTACATGATGTATATATGTCTTTTAGTTTGTTTCACCGGATTATGGTTGTTGTACTATGTAGACCCTCATTTGCAGAATTGTGTGTAATAAACTGTTCTTGATGTTAAGGAAAATCTCACGGGAACCGCGGGATTTCGCGGGAAGGCGAATAATTTTATTCTGTATTTCTCGGCTAAACAGGAGTGCACTCGTCAGCCATGCACAGATGACGGGTGAAAAATCCCTCGTCTTCCTTCTGTATATGTGTGTAGCCTACACAGTATCCAACATGTTTTTATTTTGGAATGCATTGGTATAGCTGAGCGATAAAATAATAATCTAAACGCGTATCTCTCGTACATGTCAATTCATTGTAAAGTGACAGACCTTACCCATACTCCTAAAATCGCGTGACTCTTGATAGATTTCCGTGAAATATCGCGCTTATCCGATACAATTTTCTTGTTGTTACGAACCCCGTCTATAAGCATTGTATTATATATTTTTTTTTTGCCTTTGTAAGTGTCTGACCTACATTTTTCTCTCTGTGTACGTTATAGCCTGCACTGTGAGTCAGTCGCGCGCTTTCGAGGCTTCGGTGATTATGAGTTCAGTGTCATTGCAAACAGGGTATGGGTTGTGGAAATACGTATTGGTGCTGAAAACATGTTTACGATCAAACCATCCGGAATTTTCTTTTACGTTAGTCTATAATTATGAGCAACGAAGTTGTGAAGCTCGCAGTCATTCATTCAAGTCCACTTGTGTGCAGTTATGTACTCAAGACCATTTGAGAACAGTCATATTTACTATCATTTACTGTGACGGATTTTGTTGGGACTGGATATATCGGCTTTCACGCCATTCGACATTGGTCATTTGTACTCCATTTCTTAACATCATTTCTTAACACTTTTTGAGCTTGTGTTTTGTCACTTGCTATTTTTTTTGAGACGTTATTTTGGCGCATGTATCGCTCATTGTCTCTTTGTGCCATTACACACATTTCATAATGTCAACCCGTCCGTCCTATGAATTTACACTTTCACAGGCGGTTGGGGAATAAACTATTTACTGGACTGTCATTCATAGATTGAGGAATTCATCTTAACTGTGGATTATATATATATATATATATATATATATATATATATATATATATATATATATATATATTTGTATTGTTTTGTATATTATTGTTAGTTGTATTATTTGTCTGTTTTGTTAAAATATATATATTTAACTTCTTCAGGAATCTTCGTGTTTCTTGTTTGATCTTGTGTTCTCACTCTCCGGTAGTGGTACCCTTACATCGTTCATTGGCCGAGGTGAATAATTAAGTCACTTTTCACTTCTGTCAGAAAGACAGGCGTCTGTCGAAACAGCGTAGAATCGACAGATTTGAAAGCCGTGGACAGGGTACAATATATCCTACACTCAGCGTTATCTTACCATCAGAGGGGTGCTGTTGTTGGTAGTGGTGGCCCCTTCGTCTCCCCCGATGCTCATTACAGGCTTACCCTCACGTTCCTCTAGAACCTGCAATGGGATAAGAAAATGCATTATCTATTTTTTTCTCAACGCCGGCAACGACACTTGTATTGGAATTAGCGGTGAAAGCATTTAAAGTGATAAACAAAATTTAGACAAAATCCAAAATTCTACCCATAAATATGCGCCTACCCCACAAATGTCGTAAGACGTTAACCTAACGGAGGAGAAAACTCGAAATTGATGCAAGTCTGTAAACAGTTATTTACAAATATGGTTTTCTAGGTCATTTGAAAATAATTTGTGTATGGACCAACCCGTATAATGAAAGCCCCGCATACTTTGTCTGTTGAACAAAATCAGTCAGTTACATTGAATATAAGCGACGTATTTTGGATTGGTGAGGGATTTACGACTCTCGGAATCGACATGGTACTTGGGGCGTGTAATTTGCTACTATTTACGCATTCACATAAATTAACCTTCAGAATAAAACCTTGTGTGGTAAACTGAAAAGAGGTTGTATTTAACTAGTTACAAATGACTATTTGGCAATTATTACACTCTTGTCACTGTTTTGGTTTTACTGTCTATGCTGTACGTCTTTTACTTTATTTATATGTTGACCCCCTAGAATCGACATACCTGCACACGAGGAGAGACCTTTGTGTACGGAAAATCCGGACGCTTGGCTGGAAATCCCGAACTAGCGGAAGCCACAGGTTTTGCCACTGAAGCTACAGGTGACGCGGGCCGGAGAGGTTGTAAAACCGGTCTCTTTGTATCCCTGGCCTCAGGAGCGGGTTTAGGACTATCCGCGTTCTCTTTAAGAACCTCTTGTGATTTTCCAGCAGATTGAGGGGTTGGGTTTTCATCTTGAACTGTTTCATTCGGCAAATATGGAACCTTGGATGCTGTGAGTGATGAATGAACTGGGCTGTCATCAGAGAGTGCGCCTTGTTCAGCTCGCATAGAAACGTCCAAAGTCATCGGGATGGGGTAATTTTTGACTGGTGTAGGGTTCGTGCGAACATTTGGGTTAGGTGAAGCTGACTTTGCTCCAACGTCTGCTTCTGTATCTGGTGCTGTAAAATCACCGCTGTTTGGTGCGATAGGTAATTGAGGAGATGCTGGAATCCCTGGCTGTTCAGCTCCTTCTTCTGCAGGTGGTGTGGCTGATTTTGGGGGATCTTGGTTGCCAGGACTTTCTGGTTTTGTGGAAGATGGTGGCTTCGTCGATGCTGCAAGTTCAGGGGAATCGAGTGTTTTAGGTTGTGTGACTGTGTCAGCTGTATGTGCTGGACTGCTCTGGAAAATAGGTGTAGGTTCCGAAATGGATTTTTCTGCAGGAACAACTGGGGTAGATGGGGTAGGCGATTTAAGAGCTGGCGGAGTCATTATTTCTGGTGATGGTTCTCGAGTATTAGGGAGCCTTGGGTTTATAACTGAAGATTCCGAAGCTGGCTGGGACGCAGATCGTTCATGGTCTACTTTGGAAACTGTTTCCGCGACCGAAGGTGGTTTGGGAGCGGGGTCTTCTTGTGGCTGTGGCTGCCAAGCTTCTTTGACATCGTGTGGGGAATGGGTTTGTCTGGGCGGCTCAGGGGGGCAACCTGAGGCAGCTGCTGCCGGTTCACTCGTTACACGAGGCATGGGCGCCTCTACTGGCTGCTGTGGAACAATCTGAGCTCTCCTGGCAGGCTTTGGTGTCGCTGGGGGTGGCGATTTGTAAGCGGATACCGGACTGAATCCTCTAGATTCTTCTGTATACTCTTCGGAAGAGGACGGCACCTCAACAAGACTGGCATCAGGAGCAGATAGTTCACCTCCCACAACAGGTTCTATAGCCTGAGGCACAATCGCTGCTTCTTGCACAGACGTTGTCGTCGCGTTCGGTGGCTCTATTTGTGCTGATACTGGACTGAAAATTCGACTTTCTTCGGTATGGTATTCGGGGGACATCGTATTTTCACTGGCTGTTGCGGGAAGCTCGCTTTTTAGTACTGGTTCTGAATGTTGCGCGGGTATCTGCGGATCGATCTCTGCCTTTCTTTTGGGTATAGGTGCAACAGGTAGAGGGATTTTCTGCGCTGTTCTTGGGCTAAACGTTCTGGTTTCTGATTCGTACGCTTCGGAGAACTCCTGGAACGAATTGTCCTCTTTTATAGGTTCACTCTCTTCTTTCTCTATAACTTGATTAGATATTGGCTCCCCATCGACGCCTATTGGTTCAGCCATATACTGCTGCTGTGGGCTAAACACCTTTATTTCCTCAATGTATTCCTCCGAGGGCTCTTGCTTTTCTTGTGACCCCTTTTCGGCAGTGTCTGGGACAACCTCAGTTTGAGTTGGAAATGTATTAACAGATGCATCAGGGTCGTTAGTTTCCGTCTCGACATTGTTTTTGTCTGGCGGTCTCAGTTGCCTTTCAGGCGGCTCTAAAGTTTTTTCTTCTTCAGTATACGCTGGAACATCGTTTAATTCCTCAGAAGGCACATTCACCAACTTTTCTTTTGGGTCATATATTTTTATCTCTTCTTTATACAGAAGTAAGTCTTCGTTTTCAGTAGGCGGTGGCAGAATTTGTCTCTCTTCAACGTCCAATATTTTCACTTCCGGTTCATAATTCGAAGCGGCCTCTGGCGGAATATTTATCGGTAGAGCAAAGATCTATGGCTGGATCATTTCCGGCACTATTTCTTCAACGGCTGGCTCCGCGATCGCCGTCGGAGGTTTAAGTTGTTTTTCTTGTAGATCCACAGTTTTCTCTTCCTCAATATATTCTTTAGGGGCTATAATTGTTTTGAACGGAGGATTATGGTCGCGCGATTCCTCTACATATTCTCGCGGAGGAGTCACGGTATTTTGTGGAGGATCAGACACCTTTGTCTCTTCTACGTATTCCTTTGGTGCCGTTAACTGTCTAGAAGGTTGATCGAGATCTTTGCTCTCTTCGGCGTATTCTCGTGGTTCAACAATACTTCTTTGTGGTGGGTCGTGAATCCGGTACTCTTCATCGTACTCCAACTGAGGCGCTGTGACTAACGGAGTACTTTCGATCGGAGCAACCTCCGCAGCTGCGATTGACAGGACAATTACTCTCTGAGGTGGCTCAAACACCTTTGTTTCTTCAGTATAGACTGGCTCCTCCGTTGACATAACTACAACACGTCTTTCTGGAGGGTCGAAAATTTTCTCGTCTTCAGTGATAATGGTCGCTTCGCTGACGTTCACTGTGTCAACGTGCGGCTGTATCTTCCTCTGTGGAGGATCATAAACCCTGCTTAAATCCTCATCCTCAGGAGTTTCCTGTACCTTTTCTGTAGTGGACGATTGACTGATATATCTCGCCGGGGGGTCGAAAAACTTCTCGCCATCGACTGGTGGATAAACGTACCGAAACGGAGGATTAAATGTCTTAGATTTTCTCCAAGGAATGGGACCTTTGCTGCCAAACGGACGCCAGATGCCGATGAAGTCGTAGTGAGTGCTCAGGGGCACCTGTCTACCTTTATATTCTCTGTAACCTTTATATTCCTTGTAACCGGAATAATCTCTATATTTGTATTCTTTTACCGTCTCATACGGTTTGTATTTAAATTCACTGTAAGGATAAAACATGCTGTGTGCGCTTAAAATTCCAATTTTCTTGGGAGGTTTCTTCGGTCTCCCGACTGGCTTGGGTTTCTTGGGAACGACCTTTGGAACATTCTCTTTGTAGCCTCCTAGCCAGAATGTATTCCATGGTGTCAGCTTGTACTCTCTGTATGTATTGTATTCCCGGTACTTGTGTTCCTTGTATTTGGGAATGTCAGTGTTCTTGGCCTTGTAATCACGGTACTTGTAGTCCCTATAACGGGGCGGCGGACCAGAGAAATACTTGTAAGAATGAGTTAGAGGCCTTGGTTTGCTGTCGACGGGAGCGTGTGGCTTGTAGTAGTGGACTTTCGATTGTGGCACCTCTTTGTTATATGTTCTGTTTTCAGGTTTCTTCTGGATTTCGTTTGAGTTATTGTCCAGCATGATTGTTTCAGAACCTGGCGCAGGCAGATCCGGAGTCTTCGGTCGAACACGTATGCTCACAACAGAAGACGTTGTTGAGTTACTTCCCTTAGATGACGTGGAGGCGCTGTCATCGCTGTTGACGTTGTCAGCGATAGTAGTTATGGAAGTATGTCGCCGATGTGTTTTTGGTTTTGGAGTGTTAATCTGCGGGGTTTCGTCCATACTTGACAGAAGCCAGTTGATGGGCACCGAAAATGCTCTGTTATAATGTTTATCCTTGTTATTTACAGGATCTTGTATAACATGAAGTGTCGGCAAAAATTGTACTAGATTATCTGAAACGTTCTCTTCGTAAAATTAGATCGTGAATAAATTCATTATTGATTAGTAGAATTCAGAGAACATTTTTATCACGATCCTTGTTGATGGAAATTGATTTTCTGTCCTCAAGTAAAGAGTGGTCAACAGTTGTATGTTGTAGGCCTCATGTAGAAATCTGAACGGTTGATATATTAACACACATTAAAGAATCTAGTCATACCCATCCTAACCTGAAAAGAGAAACAACATTTTGCTGTATGTTTTCCTGACATATTTGGCCATATATAGGTGCATTATATTTATTTATTTATTTATCTATTTATTTATTTATTTATTTATTTTATTAATGTTTTACGCCGTACTCAGAAATATTTCACTTATACGACGGCGGCCAGCATTAAAGTATGGTGGGAGAGAACCGGGCAGAGCTTGAGGGAAACCCACGACCATCCACGGGTTGCTGGAAGACCTTCCCACATACGGTCGAGGTGCATTATAGATTAGTTGATTAATTGACTTTTACTCAACGTAATGCAAATGAAATTTTCATATTTACGAAGGCGATCAATTTTTGTTTTTATTAAGTTACTATCGATCTTTCGAACAGGTATGTGTATGTAAATTTGTTTTGTTATCTGGTTTGTTATCTTTCCAGTTAAAAGACACATTGAATTCTTTATCAATCATAAGGATACTCGTTGCAGGAATGTCTGTTATTATGGGGACGTCTGTAATGTTTATTTATTTATTTGGTTGTTTTCGTCGTGCTCAAGCATATTACATATTTATATATATGTGACGGCGACCAGCATTATGGTGAGAGTAAACCGGGAAGAGCCCAAGGGAAACCCACGAGCCATGTACGGCCGGAGAGGAGGCCACAATGTGCAATCATGGATTTATTATTGATCATTTCAACACATCAATCAAATCAATAAATAGATAAATAAAATTCCCTACACCTTACGAGAATCTTAAATCAGAAAGAATCAAGATTTTGAATATAGAAAATTTGTAATTTAAGATATTTTTGAATTAAGTACCTTAACGCCGTGACAGTTATAGACAAACCCTTGTGTCGTTATATATACTGTCATTACAAGGCCGGTTAAAATTATGTTTGGTTTGCCATTATTTATTTATTTATTTATTTATTTGGTGTTTTCCGCTGCACCTCAAGAATATTCCACTTATACGACGTCGGCCAGCATTATGGTGGGAGGAAACCGGGCAGAGCGCGGGGAAATGTCACAATAATACATTGTGAAGGGTTTATAGACCGATTTACATTTACCAGTTATTATGTTAAACGAAACAAAACAATACTAAATACCGACTTTATGAACTGAATCGTCTACAAGATATATAATACCGACCTCATCGTTGATTCGAATACATGTAACGGTAAATCCAGTAGCTAATGGCCCAGATGTTCTATCACATCCACACAACACGTACAGTAACTTGTCTTATAAGAAAAAAACTTCCACAAATCTGACCCCTATTTAATGTTCCGATTAAAATATGATACCAATAACCCGTATGCTATATTCTGACGCAGTCTTCAACGTATTGGGGTCAATTGTCAGCTTTGTCCGAAGCTTTTAAAAACGTCAATGACTAACAGGTCTCGAAACCGATGTGACAAAAGGGTTGAGTACACTATATAGCTGACTTTGCGGGGGCTTTTCAATCCAGGACAATACATGCCCTGGTGACTTTCAAATATTTGAGATCAGCTCATACTGTAGGCTTATACAAAGTCAGTATAGGTCAAAGTTAACTGATTCATAAACTTTGTATGTGTATGACGTCAACTGTAAACACACACACACAGATATATATGTGTATATATATACCGAAATACTAGTACCTGACCGCCGTGATATAAGTAGCAAATTCTGCCCAGAGTACCATATTAGACACTAATCAAATAAATAAACAAATGAATAAGTACATGTGTAATTAGTTAAAGCTTGTGATAACATAATGATGAACACATATTCTGGACAAATTTGTTTATTTGTCATCTTATGAAGACGTAGAAGCAATGTAAAATGTAAAAAAATCTAGTCATGGAAACAATATAGGTTTTTCTTGTGTGAACACTAAAAAGTGAAGGTACGTGGAAAGATCTTTCAGCAACCTGCGGATGGTCGTGTATTTCCCCGCGGCCACTGCCCGGTTTCTTCCCATCGATGCTGGCCGCTGTCGTATAGGTGAAAAATTCTTGGGTATGGCGTACAATACCAATCAAACAATAAAAAAAAAACTCTATATGATTCAAAGATGCCCATGCGAATAGATTTACTAATTGATTGTTCTTTTCACTTGAACTTCACATGTATGGCGTTTGGTATTGTGCATGGAGGAGACCAGAGCGCCTTGCGTAAAGACAAGAAGTGAGCTGCATCTGAGGTTGTAGCCAGAGATTGCAATATTGTAGAATAGGCATAAACCTTCACGTGCATTTGCTGGTGGAGCGTATGACCTGTTTTAGGCATGCGCAATAATACGCACTAAAAACCGTTATCTGACAAATGCACCTTTATCACTTTCAAAAAAATATCACTTAATTCGATTATTCCGTTTTTAATTGCTCCAGTGTATGGCGCCATAGAAGTAAGTGATTAGCTTTATTTTGTGATGATTTATTTTCTATAAAGAAAACGTTTTGGAGATGAGAGAATTTAGGTGATAATGTGGAGGGACCTTGAGCTGAAATTCTGTGCATAAACTCAAAGGCCGTCACTAACAGATCGAGTCAATCATCTAGTCTGATTCTGAGAGTTTGAGGTTAGAGATGTGATTTGAGATTTTTTGTTAAGGGTACGATGATTAATTTCAGCACTAACAAGAGTACGTTTCGATTTTACTTGGCCCTGAAAATGCAATTTTTGGGGGTATTTTGGGGGGCAAGTGCAGTGGATAGAAAATGGGAGCAAAGGATGAGGTGAACCACTAAGAATGCGTGGAATACAAATGAATTTTGTGAAAAAAAAAGAGAAAAAACCAAAGTATACACGGAGAGATAACACTATATGCATGCAGCCAAGATCATGACAAGAGTGATAAGCATGAGGAAACTGGTCCTGCCAGCTTGGTCCCCGCTACAGGTTTGGGATGGTGGTTCGCTTCGTATCTTTGCGGGAAAGGCTACCAGATTATTATCCATCTGAAAAAGAATTTAAAAGAAAAAATCTCTAATTCCATTTAAAAAAACGTTCTTCCAACTACAATGCAACATTTAATTCCAAATACCAGAAATATTTGATTGGTGTTTAACGATGTGCTCAAGAAATATCTCTTATAAACGATGGCTGTCAGGTTTATAGGTAGAGGAATGGTCGAACAAGCGAGAGCTGGATTTGAACACGCGACCTTATTGGTCAAGGGGTTGACAGTCGTAGCAGGCCAGCGCTGTATCCGCCAGACCCAATAAGGATCAAGATTCCATGGGCTTAGAGGTCATGAAGCTGCCCTAGACTTCAGTCGGACTTAATCCTAAAATGTGGTGTTTCTTCTGAACCTAAATATGAAATCAAACGCTAAAATTGGTAAAACACCAATCAAAATAAATAAATAATTTACATCAATTACAGCATAAAAAGTAAAACCAGAGTATCCACTACAGTGTTACAGTTGCCAATGGCCACACCCAACCGATGAAATTTATTTTAGGTAGGTCCCTGCCTATGAATATTAACTAAGTTAAACTGCCTGACTGATTCAGCTTACCGGATACTTAATATCGGATGCGGAACATTCCACTTTGAAACCGTCGACGCCATCTTGAATCACCAACTCCTGGAAGGCGTCACGTTGCGATTTTTTGGTCCAATCTACGTCATTGCGTAGGACGTCATAAAGGTTCCTGCCAGCGTATTTAGGCGGGGAAGTTATATTTGCACTTTCCCTGAAAATAAATGAAAGGCTACATTTTGTTGGAAAACGATTTTTCTTTCTCTAATCATTAAAGAAATTAATATCTTTATTGTTGTGGTAGGAAGAAGAGGAAGGCACGCGGATGAACAGATGATCGCACCGACGTGCATACCGATGGACAGAGATGAATATATGATGGGACGGATGGAATGACGTCCACACACATGAAGACAGTGGTGAATGAACTGATGGGACGGACGAAATGTCGCCCATGCAGATGGAGAGATTGTCAAATGGACTGGTGGGACGGATGGAATGACGTACACACAGATGGAGAGAGTGGCGAACAGAATGACGTACACACAGATGGAGAGAAAAGCAAATAGACTCACGCACACATAAAGGGACAGAAAAACAGAGAAAGAGACAGAGAGGCGGATGGGCTGACGTACACACAGATAGAGGAGCGGTTGGACGTATGGACAGAGGGGCGGGTGGATTTTGGGTACACACAGATGGACAGAGGGGCGGGTGGATTTTGGGTACAACAAAGATAGACAAAGGCGGAAGGGCCGTCTAACGCAGTCTAAGAGAAAGACGACCAGGAGAACGTCCGCTCTACATGCAGATGGAAGAAAAGCAACTTTGTCAGCATCGCTTTCAGTTTTCGTGTATTTCTTTACCATCCCTTTAAGGATACCAAAAATTCTGATTAACACCAGAAAATATAAGAAGCTTACGTTGCACTACGAATTTTCGCCTTGATTAACTTACCCTATTTTGGCACCGATGAAAGAGGCCAGATACTGAGGGGAAGGGGTGGTTCTACACCTGCCGAGAGCGATACGCGGGTAGTACATAAGGAAAGCCAGGCACATCTCGTTCATTGTTGACAGGCCGCCCTGTCAGGTTAAAAGAAGGGTAGTGACAATAATTCTTGCATTGCACAATAATAATGTACTGTTGTACAAAGTTAGCGCAATGTCACTGGTGACCGATAAAGGTCATTGTTTCAAATACATTATACTCGGTTTAAAAGAATAAAATAGATCAAGCGATGTCCTCTGACGGTGTTTTATGTTCTTTCATCGTTCTACTCTTTATTGTAATGATTCCTTTCCTTTTAGCTGTATAGGATTTTTGACAGTAACGTATTCAAATTGGAAATAGGGATTTTGTACATTTAGCTGTAGCTGCACTATCCGCTATATAGGAGTGCCTACTATTTTACCCTGATACTACTCCTTACGACGTCGTTTCCTCCCACAATAATGCTGGCCGCCGTCATGCAGTATTCCTGAGTGTGGCGTAAATATCAATCCGATAAATAAATAAACTTACGAAAGTGACTTCGGTTCGGTTGGTGCTCCTGTAATCACATTCCATAGCAAGATGATCCCCCTGTGGAGAAAACCAGGGATAGAGTAGGAACATCAGAGATAAAATAGGAAAATCAGAGATAAGGTGTGACAATCAGAGAAAAGATGTGTAAGTCAGAGATAAAAGAGAAAAAATCAGAGCTATTATGAAAGAAACCGCGGTTATGTATGTGTCCATCGCAATGCCTATCGCCAATTATTCAGTACCATATATAAGATATTTCTGATATAAAATCTAGAAGAAATACAGAAAATGTTATTTAAATTATAAGAAAAAATAGAAAACTCCGGTTCTTTGAGCAATTGGTCTCGTAATGCTGTCCTGCAATGACAACAGAGTTTGTAGAGCGTCCGCTTCGGGACCGGTAGATCCAGGATCAATCCTTGATCGAGTCACACCTAAGACTTTAAAAGAGGAAGTTGTAACTTCCTCGCTTGGCGTTCAGCATGAAGGGGATAGTGCAACGACTGGTTGACCCGTATCAGTATAATGGCTCGGGCAGGGCGGCTTACTTGCCTTCGGTAAGTCGTCTCAGTGAAGCAGCACTAAATAAAAGAGCGGTGGAAATCCGTCCTGCTACAAGGAGGCACATTACACGTACATGCACCCTAAAGATTCCTTCGTCGTCATATGACTGAAAAATTGTTGAGTACGACGTTAAACCCCAAGCACTCACTCACTCAATGACAACAGCTCACAATTCACACATACAGTGCGTCATTGAAAATGTCATCCACCAAAGTCATTCTAGGGCATATGGTGGCAAGGGTGATACTGGTGTAACAGTGGGATGTTACAAATAAGACAGTATTTAAAACAGTCATTGCGCAGGAAAAAGTGACCAATCAGAATACAGGAAATCACTACATATGCAAAACTTTGACACGGAAGTGGCTGACTTTTAAACTTTAAAAATGAACCTGCACACAATATTTGATGAAAACAATGTTTGATTGTCATTTTGACCAGAAAAGCCTAGATTGATGGGTTAGCAAACATATCCGCTGCCTTGCGAATAGGAGGCTTTAGTGTTGACGATGAATCGAAACTCACCGGCAAGATTTTCACCTCTTCCCTCATCATCCTGGTGTCCTGATAGTTAAAGTCGTAGTTGTTGTCTTCTGACAGCACTGGCAGCTCAGCACCCTGCCGGAAGTGTCTCACGCGCATGGCATGTCCAAGCAAATGCGAGTGCAGCATGCTAGCGAACACTGTGATACCTTGAGTGTTGTCTCCCATGCCCTAAAGTAAATAATGTATGGATATGTAATAGCTTTATGACATGTTCAAATTTTTTTCATTTCTTCTCACGGTGATCAGCTTTATGATTTGAGGAAATCAGGATGCCAGGATAAACCACAGACTTTTGGCAAGACTAACGAACTTCCCCACGTGAGGTATAGACTTATCATCTATATTAGTGGAAGACGAGAACTTTAAACTGTGTAGACGAAAAACGAACATTAAACTGCGTAAACGATTCTTCTAGTGCCGTTGAATGCTTATTGTCAATAAGGTACTTATGGTTAGTGCAGGTCAATCCACACATTCCCTGGCTCGGATTTGAACTCGCACCACTGGTGTCCCAGAAATTGAAAGACAAACACCTTAACAGCTCAACTACGGCCATCTCCTCTAAAGTAATCAAGGTGTGGAATTCCTGGAAGGAAAGTCCTTCATGCCCAGGAAAAAAAACCTTTCATGTGCAGGAAGAAGATCTTTACGGACCGGGAAGGAAAACCTTTCATGTCTGAACACTTTCAACAAGCTGTTTTATTAGATACAAACCTGTAAACTCATGTACAGTTTATCATATTTCATGAAAAACAAGAGCAATATAGTTATTTAATTGCATATGAAACGATTTTTTGTGGGTTTTTTTTCTTTCTACGCATGTATAAATACTTCAAATATTCGCTTGCAGTTTGTTATCTCTTTGAATATTTTGACGCTTTGTTGGTAACGCGAGACAGACGGGATTTTATAAAAATGGAAACAATTAAGCTGGAACCAGACATGATCGCGGTCACTCACCTGTGAAAGACATTCCGGGTGACAATAACCAACTGTCTTAAAGCTATCAGCAAAAGGTGGGATAACTTGTCCTGTTCCGATTGTCTCCCCGACTGTTAGGAGACCAGCGTCATATTTCCGGAGGTCAGGGGTCAACGTGAAGCGAAATCCGGACGAATCGACAAGGCCTGAAAACAGATAGACAAAACACGTCAAAAACTGCGCAGCTACGACGAGAATTGGTTGTATTTTAACGTCGTGCTCAAGAGTTTTTCACTTACATGACCACGTTGAAAATTAGGGGACAAGGAATGCGGTGTGCTGGATATGTGATAAATCGGATAACATTAAACCGTAGCCGAAACAGTGAGAGCTGGTTCCTGTTTTGAGTCTTTGAATACACACCATTTGACTTGTATCTTGCGCTGTTGTGAACTCAGGTCCATCTGCGATAAACTGAGTACAAAATGGCTGCTCATACAACGTTCCAAGACTAGAATAGAACTGGATTGTACTCACCCAGCTTGCGTGCATCACATTCGTTTGTTATTGACTGTAAACATAGTCTTTATCTTACATACACTCAAACAATTAACCTGTTAGTTTTAACAGAAAGTCTGTTGTGATGCTACAATGTTTTCAGTTATTATGACATAATACTGTGTCCTATTCAACGTAATATCCTGTTAGTCTAATGAAATCTTTATGTTTAATTAATAAAACGTGTGTTATATTTAAAAGAATAATATGTTGCAAGAGTAGAAAATATTCTAGCATCATCCAGACAACATATTATTTTTTGAGTGTACAAATGTTTTATGCTCGTATCCCTAGGATTGTTCTCTTTTCATTTTAATATATTAATAGTATTCAGTTGAAATATTACACACCTTGCTTCCCTTGGGGATTGTCATAGTGAGTCTGCATCATCAATAACGTGGCATCGCCCTCAACGCCAAACGGAAGTCCGGCGTGTGCTGGGAAGATCAGAGGCTGTCAAATTTGAGATACATTAAAGAATTACCACAAGTCAATATCCCTGATTTGATTTGATTTCATTGGTGTTTTACGCCATACTCAAGAATATTTCACTTATACAACAGCGTCCAGCATAACGGGAAAACCCACAACCATCCACAGGTTGCTGAAAGACCTTTTCAAATACAACTCAAGAGGAAGCCAACATGAGCTGGACTTGAACTCCCCACGATGGCATAGGTGTGAGGCCTCTGGGTCATTGTTCTGTGTTTAGCCCACCAATCAGTAGGCCACGGAGGTTCCGTTAATAACCCTGAATGCACAACAATTGCAAAATATCCTGAATAGCCTTCTAGGTCTAAAATAACAGAAAATTGCGGTAATGTACTAGGTCCACAAGATATTAAAAGGTAAACCTGATATTAACCGTAGGTCCTGCAGACTAAACGGCATTTACTTTGTATTTGGATGAGACTGATACGCAGGACATGGCGACTTTCTCTTCTTTTAACTGTGATTTTTTAAAAATTTTTTCCGCTTTTGCAGTCGGATTTTTTTTTTAACAGGCCCCTCAATAAAGAGAATAAAAAAAACAGACAAGGATATCGGGTTGGAGTTTTTCTTTTTTTTAAGCGGACGAAAAGCAAAGAAAAGAAAAACTCCCAGAAGAAGATCTCATTTTCATTGGACGATTATCTCGATGCTCGAGATAACTAAATCGGGGCCCGAGCTAATGGATCTAATCATTTGGCTGCAGGTATCGCGATTTAGGCGAAACCACGAACCAAGATGTAAACTCTGTCGGTATGGAGAAATAAACACAACAGTCTTCATTCACGATCACATAACGGGGTTGATAACGGCTCAGGACAGGCTCTTGGGCCCCAAGAGTTAAGACATGATATTATATGTTAATTTACTCACGCCACCCCCGACGGCCCACGCTGCAATTATGTAGGTACACTCCCCGAGTTCTGAAGGCATGTTCCTGGAGAAACACTCATAGCCCGTGCTGACGGTTTCGTTACTGACGTTGTGGTAACAGTTGTACATGACAATGTGGTGCAGTTCGGACTCTAGTCCGGGCTGTATGACAGGCTCGATCTGGGAAAATAGGCATGGACAGTGATGAGATACACTGTAAGCTAAATATGCACGGTACACTCAACCTGGGGAATTAAGCACAGTGAGTCACATGATAGGCCCAAACTATGGAAATAAGCATAGACAGTCATGAGATACATGTAAACTCAATATGCACAGTGGACCCAGCCTGGGGAATTAAGCACTATGAGTCACATGATAGGCCCAAACTATGGAATTATGAACCTGGTGAAAAAAGGCACAACATGTGTGGTGATAGGCCCAACTTGGGGAAATAGACAAAACGTGTCTGCTGATATGCTCAGCTTGGGCCACCAGGAAAATTATGTATGTTGATAGTCTCAGCCTTGGGAAATAGTCTAAGCATATCTGCTGATAGGCTTAACCTAGGAAAATAAACAAAGCAAATTTGCTTCTAGGCTCAACCTTAGAAAATAGGCAAACGTGTCTTGTGATAGGCTCAACCTGGGGAAATAAACAAAGCATATCTGCTGATAATCTTAATCTGGAAAATGGACAAACCATGTCTGCTAATAGGCTGAACCTAGGGAAAGCTTAGTCTGGGAAAATGAACAAAATGTGTCTGCTGACAAGCTTAGTTTGGGAAAATGGACAAAACATGCCTGCTAAGAGGCTGAACCTGGGGAAAGCTTAGCCTGGGAAAATGGTCAAATATGTCTTCTGATAAGCTAAGCCTGGGAAAATGGACAAAACATGCCTGCTAAGAGGCTGAAACTGGAAAAGCTTAGCCTGGGAAAATGGACAAAACATGCCTGCTAAGAGGCTGAACCTGGGGAAAGCTTAGCCTGGGAAAATGGACAAAACTTGTCTGTTGATAAGCTAAGCCTGGGAAAATGGACAAAGCATGCTTGCTGATGCTGAGGAAAATGAACGAGACACCAAAAAACTTGTGGCGTCAAGTGATAGGTTCTATACGTATGGAACGCGTGGGCTCAAAGTAGAGAAATGAACAGAACGTTTCTTCTGATAGACTGAACTCAGGGGAAATGAACAAAGCAAGTCAACTGATAATCTCAGTATATATGATAGACTCAACAGGCTCAGTGGAAAAGAACCTTGAAGAACCTGTTTACATGTAACATGTCACAGCCTTGAAGTTTGTAGCACTTTTATATTTTCTGATCTTTTAATGCTAGACTCTACTTTGACATGACAGAAAATAGTGTTATAAACTACTTAAAATACGGAGCAAATAATAATAATAATAATAATAATAATAATAATAATAATAATAATAATAATAATAATAATAATAATAATAATATTTATTTATTTGACTGGTGTTTTACGACGTACTCAAGAATATTTCACTTATACCACGGCAACCAGCATTATGGTTGGAGGAAATAATTATAATAAAACATTTCCTTACCTTGATGACATGGTGTTTTTTATTTAATCTTGGAAGGGGGAATGTCTGACACCAGTATGTGGTTCGTTTTGTGGGAATGGTCACCTGTAACATATGGATATATGTGATAATATATTTAAATCATCCGATATCTCACTGGTGGCGCTGGTTCAAACCCGGCCTTGGCCAGGAAATTTGTATTTGCTCGTGGGACTTTGTAGCAATAAACGCTGGAATTCTTTAAATTATGGACGTATTGAGAGTCAGTGCCTTTTCTGAGGTTATTTCCAAGTCAAGCTGCGCGATGCATAAATAACATATAATAACGTCATTCACCAATAAGCGGGATTCGACTGCCACGGTAATCTCGTGAGAGCCACGGGAGTTTGAAAGTAAGGGTAACGAATGGCGAGACGGTCTGTCACTGTTTCCTCTTCAAAATCTAGTGTAAAGTGTAGAAATCTGTTGGCAATACTCCCAAAATCCCGTCCCTCTCACGAGATTGACTTGGAAGTCGAATGCTACTTATTTTTGAATGACCATATCATTTTGATTATGGACTACTGTCATTGATTATCGACAGAAATCGATAGAAAATAATCAACCTACCTGAGGGTTGAGGTAGTCTTCGTAAAACATGTTGGCCGAAGAAGGTGGTTCTTGGGGCCTAGCGTTCAGTAGGTACATGTTTTTGTTTCCCCGGTTAGTACCATGGTATCGGATAGAGCCATCTTTTGAGGGATCCACGTCACTATACGCCCATATCAGGCGTACGGTTTCATCCTTGGAATGGATTTATTTATTTATTTACTTATTCATTTACTTGATTGGCGTTTTACGGAATCCACAATCATAAAAGAGTTACCTCGAATGAGACAAAAATCATTCGACTCGGAGACAGCAACATCAGTCATCGAACTTTTGAAACAAATCAGTTCTGGCCCCGGGATCACGCAGCAATGTTAGACTTACGCCAAAATTTCAAATCACTTTAAGATTGTTATTTCTTATGTAACAAGGGCAAAATATGGCTTCACCACATAAATTCTGGGTAAGTTATTGTACAACAAAGTTCAGCTAAAACAACGGAAAGGAAGATACCAAATTTAATGACTGAAATTTTGACTGAAGTCTTAAATGACTTTATGATCCCAGGGCCCGGGGCTTATTTTATAAATCTACACTCTGTCAAGCGCATTTGCCATGGTAACGTATCTCTTCAGTGTGAACTACCATGGAAGTTACGCCAGGTGCATTACACAAATGTAAATACATAAATTCTACTGAATACTAAAGACAAAGAAAACACTAAAATAAAGTATTTCTCAGTTGAAAGACCATTAGACACTGTCAAGGAAAATGGTTTTATTTATTTTTTTTTGACCCGACTAAATGCATCTAAAACACAGGATTCGGTCTGTCGGGAACCAGAAGGGTGCCAGTGACGTCACAGCAGTATATCTGGCCTGAAATACTTTCATTAGAATCCAAAGTTTTAAATGTATTTTTGTACATCGAAAAATATTCTAAAACATAACTGTTTTCCCGGACAATATTTAATGATCTTTCACCTGCCCTGTACATTATGTTAGTGAGTTCTTTGCCTTTATGACAGATAATTAATAAATTATCACAGTGTTGGGTTTGGTTGCTTAAGTCAGCCCAGCTATTAATCTGAGTTATACTAGAATGTATTCTGTTTATATAACATAATATTCTGTAATGTTCAACATAGTATCCTGTTAGTCTAATAGAATCTTTATGTTGAATTAACAGAACGTGTGTGTCATATTTAACAGAACAATCCGCTGTAATAGCAGAATACATTCTAGCATCACTCAGACAACTGACAGTCTGTCAAAATTAACAGATTAATTTTGCAGTTTCAAAGAGGTTTTCGTGTGATACATCTCCAGTGTTAACGGTTAGATTAAATATTGGTTTTATCTGCAGTGGCTACCGTCAGAAAGTGATCTTCGTCTCCGCACAGTTGTAGTTTACGGCTGATCTGTAGAACGGTGTGGGTGCCGTTCTGATGACTGTAATGGAGAGTGTAGTCCTGACTGGCGTCTACCAGAGGCTCAGAGTGACCTACGGCGTGACGATCCTGGAAAGTAAATTATTGATTAATTAATTAATTAATTATGCGAATTCAGTTATTGTTATTGGGTTGCGATTAAAGAGAGAGAAAACACAAAAATTATGTTTCCGTAATGATATATGTCTGACACGTTATTTGAAAAACTAAAATTTATTTAGAATTGCTTTAAGGGGAAAAGGATGTTTGAAAATAATTTTTGTATGGTTGGATATTTCAGACCTCTCTATCCTATTAGTATATTTAATTTGTGCATGTAAATGAGGATTTGGTGTAGGTCTAATAAATCTATTTGTGGTAGAATTTAGCTTGTGATCTACTTCTATGCTTTACGAACACAATTATCCGGAAATAGTTGTCCCGTCGGTTATTCCTTTATGAAACATGTACTTCACGGAATCTATTATAAGTAAATGTCTACTAATCATTTCGTCCTTTACGAAACATTTGTAAAGCCTGTTTTATTTATGAAGCTAATGAATGTCTTATCCTTCTATCCTTTATGATGCCTATATCTAACACAAGGTAATGCATGGCCTCTTTTTGTTGCCTCCTTTGTGAAGCTTTTATGAAGCCTGATAATGAACATCCTCTCATCACCTTCTCCTTTATGAAGCTTTCATTTAGCCTGTACGCAGATTAAGCTCCTCTTAATGTTTGCAACGTAATGTACACTTACAGACAGGTACCCCTGACCAGTGACGTCGTCCACCCAGCCGATGACTATATCCGAACCCTTCATACCGCCATTTGGAGAGAACCCCACTCCGATGTAGCCCCGGGTCTCCACAGTTACTTTGAACCTTATGAACTCGTCATCGAAGTCCCATGCCATGTGGTACTTGTTGTCCGGGTCAAAGATTGCAGTGTTGGGGAGGGGCGAGTATGGCTCGGCATGATCGTGCCCGTGGGTCAAGAATACGAGAGAAAGTATCAAAACGCAGACTCTAATCACCATCATTGTGTTTTCTGGAAGAGTGAAGAGTACACTTGACTACTGATTGTGAGTTTCCAAGATATAAATGTGGTTTCTGCAATAGGAAGTTACCACGTGCGTGGTCTATCTACATATTAAATATCAGCACAGATGTATTCACTGTTCTCGAGAAAATGACGTCTAAACGCTTTTTTGTCGATGGCAGTATGGTGATAAAAAGTAGACCGTACATCCAAGCTTATCTCTTGCACCTTCAGACACAAACTCGCAATGGCCAGGGGCCAATTTTTACAGGTCTTCGTAAGTCATATCCCTTACGATTTCCTCATAGACGTTATATAATTTGTAGCTCTCAAAGTTCATTAGTCTATGGTAATATTAAGTGGTCAGCGACTATTACGGTGTTCATATCTGTACGCCACACGTGGAAAAGTTCATCAGTGTAGTTTGGTGGTTTAGCACAGGAAGGTTTTTCTCCACCCTGAAAACTGACCGCCGTCACAAAAGGCGAAAACTATTGGAGTATGGTTATATGTTCTCTGACTAAAGGCAACTGACTATACAATACGTAGTGGAACTAGAATATATCTAAATTTATCTAACATTTTAACTTACTTAAATGCAGCCGGACGGTCACTTCCAACGTAGCCACACCCTGTGCAACTTAGCTCTGTGTACAGTCAGACAACCGTCACAGCCGTAGCAGCCCGTGTACTGTCTATATCCTGTTTTGAGAAGGGCATCACAGCCAACTAACCCTAACAGCCTGTGCACTGTCCATATCCTCTCCTGCGAAGGTAATCACAGCCAGCCAACCATAACAACACACTGACACAATGTTTAAGCAACAGAGGAGTTTCGGGTTGGAAATAACTCCCTTGTGCAGAAGGTCCCTCATGCATGCAGAGTTATATATATATGGCTAATATATTGCTACTGACATTACGGTTGGCTGGCTGTAATCTGCGTCTGTGGACAGGAGAAGCCGGGCAGGGGGGGCTGGTCTATATATGCACCCACGCATACATCCAAGAGATATAACAGAGTAATATGAGGGCGGGTCATTGCTAGGAGACACGAGATTCTGGATCTTTCTCGCATTTGACAGAGAATTTGTGGATCTAAACACCAAAACAGACATTTGTATACTAGCTGTTAATAATCGCACAACAATTCCCAAAAAAGAAAATCAAACACAAACTACTGAAGAGGTAAGAGATTATATGAAGTAGGAAAAATAAGATAAGTTTTCGTTTTCAATGATAAAGTAGCAAGGTATCATCTATCTGATTGAATGAAATGAGTATTCAGATCGTGGACAATGCTAGTTTATAAGTTGTCGATTATCAAAACATTTATCTGAGTTTCGCTTTGAGTGAGTGAGTTGAGTGCTTGGGGTTTAACGTCGTGCTTAACAATTTCTCAGTCATATCACGACGAAGGAATCCTTAGAATGCATGTAATGTGCCTCCTTGTCGCAGAACAGATTTCCAACGCTCTTTTATCTAGTGCTGCTTCACAGAGACGTCTTACGGAAGGCAAGTAAGCCGCCCCGCACAAAACATTATACTGACACGGGTCAACCAGCAGTTGCACTATCCCCTTCAAGCTGAACGCCAAGCATGGAAGTTGCAACCTCCTCTTTTAAAGTCTTAGGTGTGACTCTACACTGGAATGACCCTGGATCTACAGTTCCCGAAGGGGAAGATGTACCACCTGTGCTAGTGAGTCCCTGTCTATAATGATAATGATGTGGCTTTGATGACAATAAGCGGTCAGTTGGGTAGACTATAACATTTGTTGAAAAGCACTGGGCTTCGCGCAGTATGGTGTGCATATCTGTACTTTACACGTCAAAAAGATTGTCTTTAACTTACCAAAGGTCGGTGGTTTACATTGCCATCCTTCTACCCATAAAACTTACTGGCATAGTATAAGTGGAAAATTCTTGAGTGTGGCGCTAAACAGTAATCATATCAATAAATTCACTCGTTTGAAAACATGAGGTGCAGGCTTAGTTCTGGCCTTCGGCAATTTGTGGCACTTGCCGCTCTTACTGTTCACTGGGCCTTATCGACAACAAGTGTCGTTTCTACTGTCTAACGTTGTAGGTTGCTGCGTAGTGCAGTGCATGTATCAAAATATTGACTATATCTAAATGAATCTCGATATATGTTAACAAACATGTCAATTGTCGACTAATTCCTTCAATTCCCAGTAAACCAGTAAATAAAAATGTATACATAAACAGTGTTAGTGCATGAAACTCCTAACCTTTCACAACCCCACCGTGTAGCATCTTACCTGTAAGCCAGGTTGTTCATATCCATATCAATATACTAAAGGACACACAAGAGTTCATCTATATTTGGCTACACCCATTTAGAATATTCTTTTTTAAGGTCAAGGACAGTGAGTTTTTTTTTTCACGTATAAATGAGTAACTTTGTTCAGAGAGGGATGCGTGACTAAGTGCTATTGTTAATCGCTGCATGATACTGCTCACAGCTGACCTTCCCGGCATGTTGTTCTACTTCAAGATCGCTAAGCTATAATGGTTTGACTGATCAGTGCGCGTAAAGTTGAAAAAAGCAGCTTTGGATATTTAGAGACCAAACCAAAACTATTCACAGATTAAAAGACAAGAAAGACTACAGTACTACGTTTGGAGTTACAATAAAAATGCAACAATTCTTCAACAATACATATATAATTTTCCGCAGTGTCGAAGACCGAGTGCTTACAGCGCCCATCTAATTACTGGAAGATTTACAAACAAGTCTGATCACAGGACACCCATCTTTGCAGCATTGTCGTCTTAACAGTCTCCATTTTACCCTACTTGGCCTTATACGTATGGCGAAGGAATTAACCACTATTGCTGACACTGGGCCATAGTGGTTATTAGTTGTTGTGGTTGTTGACACCGTGGAAATCCGGTGGAAACGTGGCGAACCTCATAAGCGAGAGGTCGATTCGAACACGATTCGAGTCGACACCTTATTGACAAAGAACTAAGCCAAGGCGAGAATAAAGGGCAATACCGCTGCATGCATGTTGAAAACATAACAAGCGAGTCCAACTAGCTGTGTTGTTGTGTTCCCTTCAGATACAGAACCGTGTCCTTCCAAGTTTTACATCAACCGGAAGTCGAATTTGTGTTACTGCATTATGGGTGAGAAGAAGTCTTGGTACCAGGCCCAGGTGGACTGTTAGAGCCAGGGAGACCTGATCTGGTAGAACACGATGGAGGCGTACAGGCACGTGGTCATCCAACTCCTTACTCTCATCGCGGAGTCCAACGGTTAGAATCTCTTTCTTCATTATAAATAATGATTTTAGTACAGGTCAAACGATGACTGACGAGGATTTAACGTAAAGTATCACATAGCAAATGTTATCCTTTCAGTAATGCCCTATGGGAGAGTCCGTATGCTACTTATCTGCTACCCTCACAATTTCAAAAAAACTTTTTTAGCGATTTTATGTTAATAAATTTATTCATCATTACCTTCAAATTTTGACATGAAGTTTTCTGAATACTAGTAATCTTTAAATAACTCTTTCAAGAGCTGGTGGAAGACAGTGGACAGTGAGTGAGTTTGGTAGGCACGAATTATTTCTCGAACAGCGCCTTTATCCGTGTCAAATTAATACGATGTCTAATAGGTATGATTTAAGTATCAAACTATGTTATATATCGGTTCTTTCCCGTAGCTTTTCTTAGTAGTATCAGACATTTGACAAATGAGGGATCTTACAGATCTTATGGTAAAACTACTTCATTGTAAGAAACAACTAGAAGATTTCAGCAATTCTGGGTATTTGTCGGTAGCAAATGGCATCAATGGAGACCATTTGGCGTGGGGAGAGAGCAGTAGCAGGGTTATGGGCTGGTTCTCCGAAGTGGATAAACCTAAACGTGTCGATCATTCTGACAGCATTGATTTCTGGGGTCGTATAATGCGACACAAGAGACCTACTGTGGGCCCTTCTGCAGCCACCTGAACAAAACACTGTGTGTTCACCAAGTTTGAAGTCTCCACTATTAGGATGACTCCGGTGTGGTGTGAGTGTGACTCTGACAAAGGGTATATCTGTAAGAGCAGAGTCGAGAAGAACCGACCTGGCACTTCCTCTCTCTGAGTGTAGATAAATATTCGGCGTTGTGAGGAATTACACATATGCCGCGTTGTGACATTTGCATCAGTATTAAAGCATTAAATTTAATATTTCATGGAGAAACATTGTAGTTCACGGAATTTGTATTTATTTATTTATTAGATTGGTGTTTTACGCCGTACTCAAGAATATTTCACTTATACGACGGCGGCCAGCATTATGGTGGGTGGAAACCGGGAACAGCCCGGGGGAAGCACACGACCATCCGCAGGTTGCTGGGAGACCACGGAAATTGTACAGCTCAGTTTTTTGGTTTAGTAAATTAACAGAGCATTTCCCAGATGCTGCTTTCATTGCGCATTCTTTGGCTATATTCTTTGTTAATTCTGTTCATGGAATGGTGCCGAGCTAAAATTTAGCTATAAACTTACTGTTCGAATTTCGACTGAACGATTTCACGATAGCTTGATGATCTACCACAAGATAACCGGGCGGTCTTCTGAAATCTATTAAACTGTCCGTTACACGTCCAGAATAATCTATCCCCATCTTCTTAATCAAAAGTCAACGTGTTTTTTATTGAAACTGATTGTTCGATTTACAATACCAATGTCTGTATGATCAAGCGTCTGTATTGAACAGTCCCTGGGGTTTCTATCTGTTATTTTACTCTGTGCTTGCTTTTTATTCATACATTTTCTCTTCTGCGTTCCGTACCACACCTTTTTTGGTGACCTATTTTGTATGGAGGCTACTTACGAGAAATATACCGTACGATTTGTCGTGGTCATGGACTAATTCTGTGTTGCGTGTGCGTGTAGGACCTGTGTGTATTTTGGATAAAGTTTACATTATATGACCAGATGGCATCTGTGTTCAGAAACAAAAAGGGGTGACTTGCGAAGTCCATGGAGAGAAATTTGGGTCAGTACGTTATGAATAGTTGCTATTCCCTTATACAACCTAAGGTGTTATACACTTAACTGCTTGCTTTGCATTTTGTTGATTTTATATCATCAACTGTTAGAAATAGTTAATAGAGTGAGTGAGTGAGTGCTTGGGGTTTAACGTCGTACTCAAGAATTTTTCAGTCATATGACGACGAAGGAATCCTTAGGGTGCATGTACGTGTAATGTGCTTCCTTGTTGAAGGACGGAATTCCACCGCTCTTTTGTTTCGTGCTGCTTCACTTGAGACAACTAACCGAAAGCAAGTGACCCGTATTATACTGATACGGGTCACTTACCAAAGGCAAGTGACCCGATACGGGTCACTTACCGAAGGCAAGTGACCCGTATTATACTGATAAGGGTCAACCAGTCATTTCACTATCCTCTTCATGCTGAACGCCAAGCGAGGAAGTTACAACTTCCTCTTTTAAGATCTTAGGTGTGAGTCGATCAAGGATTGATCCTGGATCTACCGGTCCCGATGCGGACGCTCCACCAACTGTGCTATCCGGGGCCAGTATAGTTAATAGATGCTTCAGGTTTAGCTTGTACTTGTTCGACTATACATTGATTGTTGTCCGTTAGGTGTGCTATATTTCCTGACGATGCCATAAGTGTATGTCGAAATACTGATCTACCACAACGATAACCTTGACTTTTTATAGTTACCTATATTTTCCATCACCTTCAAATTTAATTTAACTGTCTTGAAGAAAGATCAAAAAAAGAAACTAAACAAAAAAAAACAAATAAATAAGAAGATGGATACCTTAGCGAAATTTGAAACCCAGCATTACCATCTTTATAGTGATAACCCGAAAATTATTAACAAAACATAAACTTTAAAATATTCTCTTTATGTCAGTGAGGTGAACAAATTTCTGAAATGGTCTTAAAGCTTATCCAAATCTTGGGAACATAGGTCAGTGTCTCTTATTCTTCACCCTGACACACATACATATATACGCTAGCATTAAACACTGAAGTCCTTGCAGTTTGAAACCTGGCCATTTCAGCTACATGTTAAAGTATATCAAGTCAAACGCCGGGATCTTGTCGTCATTCTGCCTGGTTAATAAACTGACGGCCAAAAGAAACTTTACAACTCCGTGAGTTAAATTTAACCAGCCTTTTTTTTCAGCAAATTAATACAAAATTATTGTAGGAAAACATTGTACGAAGCACATTCCCATGTGCAACAAGTGTCATATACGCCCACACGAATTTATTTTCAGACAACGAAGAAAGTTGAAAAATCACGTGACCCATTGATGGCCGCAACTGCCATATAATAAGTGTATAAAAACGTTACTCACAGTGTGCTGGACTTGCACACTGACTAAAAAAAACCCAAAGTAATGCCTCGATTGACTCCAGAACAACAATCAATATCGCGTGTGGCCACCCCTTGCTTTAATGCATGCAAAAACTCCCCGACGTATAGAAAGAGTCAGTCGTCTGATGAGATGGCGTGGGATTCGTTGCCATTCATCCTTGATAGCGAACACCATTTCTTGTCGGTTGGCTGCAAGGTGTGGCCCTTGTCTTACTCGACGACCCATGAAATCCCACGGGTGTGCTATGGGGGACATATCTGGGGAACGTGCGGGTCACGGCAAGAGGTTGACTTCATTGGCGTCCAGGAAGTTCTGCACAACTCGAGCTGTATGAGGTCTGGCGTTGTCATGCTGGTACAGGACACCACCTGGCTTTTGTTGAAGGAATGGCAGGACAACAGGACGTAGAATTTCATCCACGTAACGTTGAGCTGTTAGGTTCCCGTAGATGGTGACCAGTGGTGTCCGTTCCTCTCCACAAATCCCACCCCATACCATCACGCTGCCGCCACCAAACTGTACCACCTCCTGGACGCATGATGCAGCCGTTCGTTCGCCTGTTCGACAGTAAACTCGTCGTCTGCCATCGGCTCGGAACAGGCAGAAGTGGCTTTCATCCGTGAAAACAACACCCTGCCAATCACGTCGCTGCCAACAGCGTACAATTCGAGCTCATCGCAACCTCTGGCGACGATGTTCGGCTGTTAACAGCTGCCCTCTGAAAGGTCGATAGGCCCTAATTCCTTGAGCCATGAGTCTCCTGGACACAGTGGGCATGGGTGGCTCACATTGATACCACACCCAGGGCCCTTTCAACCGGATAGGCGTGAAAATTTGCCAACTATCTGTTATTTCACTCTCTGTGTTTGCTTTTTATTGATACATTTTCTCTTCTACGTTCCGTACCACACATTTTTTGGTGACCTATTTTGTATGGAGGCTTCTTACGAGAAATATACCGCAGCCAACTGACAAAAACTGGCGTTCGCCATCCAGGATGAATGGCAACGAATCCCACGCCATCTCATCAGACGACTGACTCTTTCTATACGTTGGGGAGTTCTTGCATGCATTGAAGCAAGGGGTGGCCACACGCAATATCGATTTATTTTTATATTGACTGATTTTAAAAATAATCAACTTTCAAGTATACTCAAGTATAATCAAGTATACTCTGCCCATTGTTAACCAAGATGGAATGGGTATTTTTCTACCCCTGCTCTGTTTGTTCACTTGTAAAATGATTTGAGCGCTGCTTTGTCCGTTCTCGCTCATGACTTTCAATATTAAAAGTCACTGGTCTTTTAAATATATTAACCTTGCATTATCCTGGTTTTTGCCTTGTCAAAATAAATTGATTTGAACTCTTTGTAAAGTTTCTTTCGGCCGTCAGTTTATTTAATTTTTGGAAAACTGAAATTGGGAATTGTGGGAATTTTCCAGGTACCACGGTATTAATATACATAAAAGCTATCTTAGTCGTATTTATTAATAAGTTCTTAAAAATGCCCTCAAAATGCCTTTTATATAGGTCGCCAACACAGCTCATATTCTATTATTTTTACATTTCTGGTATGAATGTGTGTAGTGACGTCCGTTATTAGTAAATTTGTCCAAATGGCATTTTCACTGAAATATCACTTTAAGTGAGTGTTTAACCAAATGGCATTTCTGAACACCAAAGTTTTATTTTGTATACCGATATCTTATTTTTATAAAATGCTCAGTTGAGAAAGAAAGCTAACAAATCAATAATTAAACTTCGTCAGCTTACATTTATTTTCCAAACGAAATGAATTATACATTACACATAATTAGAATTATACATCAATGTAATTAGTTTCTATAATCTTTGCTATATGTGGTATTATATCGGGCTACGGTCCCATAACTAATTCCTGTCATTCTTATGATTTTCTTTGGAGTTTTTGGCCTAAAAATTGTACAATGTATGGCTAACGAACTCAAATGTCTACTTTTTTAAAATCAGCTTTATATTGTACCGGTACTTACTTTGAAAAGCATATACCAAACTTATACTTTCTGATGACATGCAATTTCGCTGGACGTGGACTTTTACACGGATTCAGAATCGTTACTGATTGGCTGGTTTGAGAGATAGGCAAGTCCACGATATCTCTAGCCTAAGCTCAAGTTTAGGTATGGCAGATTTCGGTAGTTGTAAGGACTAGATTTAAATTTACGTATTGATCTCAACGTTATTTTTTTCCACGGCACGTGCTTTTACTGAGTTTTTTTCATGGGTTAAAACCCAGTGATGGCTTATATCCCCTACACATATCCCCGAGAATATCACTCGTGCGCTAAGAGTAAGTATTTAGTGTTGCTGTACATAGAGGTACAGGTAAATCAGCACTAATTCAGGCTGTTGTTGATTGGTGTATTAAAATACGACCGTAAACAAGCACAAAGACGGTTATAAATTAATAATATTAAGATAAGTCTGAAATTTGACAGTAAACACGCATACACGCGATTGTTTACTGACGTATTAAAATATGGCAGTAAATAAGCATAGGCCTACAGAAAATTAAAATTTTCCGCGTACAGATAATGGTTAGTTCACGTATTAAAGCGAGGTAATCGGATAAATTGGAAAAAATATTATTTTTCCTGAATTGTTTAGAAACGTTTGTTTAGATCTGTTCGGCTGGCCCTTTAAACCATACGCTGTAGCAGTTTAGAGATCAAGCCTTAATATGTAAAGAGCAGAGCGTGTTTCTTTACATCCTTCACAGCCGACTTCCGACGTGTTTTTGACAACCAAGTTTCCCGATCGCCTGAACTGGACAGAGCATAAAGCCTGTCGCTCACGAGAGCTATCTGCTGAAAGTCCATTTTTACAAGTTCTAGAACCCTCTGATAGATTATGAGATAATCTTGCCTTATTGTCCGTATACGAATTATAAATTCAACTTGCTGGCTTCCTCTCCGGCCGTAAGTGGGAAGGTCTATCAGCAACCTGCGGATGGTCGTGGGTTTCCCCTGGGCACTGCCCGGTTTCCACCCACCATAATGCTGGCCGCCGTCGTATAAGTGAAATATTCTTGAGTAGGGCGTAAAACACCAATAAATAAATAAATAAATAAATAAATAAATTCAACTTAACTCACTATCACCGGAAATCGCGAGCGAGCTAGTGACACTAACATCGTTGTTGCTCAACTTGTTGCAGTACTTTTTTACTTATGTGGCCAAGAAAAACTTTGGGGCTTACTCGACAGTTGAGTGTTACGTGCATCTTAGTTTTCTCTCTTTTCAGTACTTCTCTCAATCTCAACTTATCCCTCTCTCTATTCTGCACCCATTTTATCCTGCATAAGACTCACACTTTTTTTACTGTCCTGTGGCCTTTCTCGTTTACTGGCATTTTGATTGACAGTTATTGCGTCACATGACCACAAGACTGTATTTCCCAAAAAGGCACGGATCTACCCTCGGTAGCGGTCGTTTGTTATTCTACCCCGCTGTTAGTTGCGGGCCGTGCTCAAATACACATACTAAGTATCAGAGACGAGCTTTCAAACATTTATTTATTTGATTGGTGTTTTACGCCGTACTCAAGAATATTTCACTTATACGACGGCGGCCAGCATTATGGTGGGAGAAAACCGGGCAGATCCCGGGGGAAACCCACGACCATCCGCAGGTTGCTGGGAGACCTTCCCACATACGGCCGGAGAGGAAGCCAGCATGAGCTGGACTTGAACTCACAGCGACCACATTGGTGAGAGACTCCTGGGTCATTATGCTGCGCTAGCGCGCTAACCAACTGAGCCACAACACACCAGTCGGTACGTTTACCCCCCCCCCCCCCCCGAGTAATCATTTCAGGCTGTTTATGTCTACAAATAAAAGAATTTGAATTTGTTTACTTTGTGAGATTTGCTTGGTAATTTATATAAAAAAAACATAAGAAATGTAAGAATTTCCATCAGTAATGGAAGTGTTATTTCGCACAATTTATTGATATCGCTTTTGTTTTTACATGTTTTACATTTTACACCCAGATGCCGTGGAAAAAGAAACATTTGTTTCAAGATGTTCCAATCTAAGCCCAGCGGTATGACGTCATAATACATGTATACAGTAAACTTTTACATTTCTACGTCACGCAACAATAAGACACGACGTCATACATACGCAGCTTTAACGTAAAGAGGTCAAATGCCATGGCCTAAGCTTGCCGTTGATTGGTCCAAGATGCATGGCCATTGTGGAGGGAGTGAAACAGAATGGCAGCGTGTAATATGCAGTTTGCCACATTTTCTTCATTTTTCTTCGTCTCATACTTCGAGTTTATTTTTCTTCGTCAGATCTCTCGAATTCTTTTTTCTTCGTCAAATCCCTCTAATCCATTTTCTGCACATTCGATGGATTTGTACTTGATAGGAAACAAGGTTCAACTGTATCGGATTACACAACAAACACCGCTACGGCGTTGATAGAACCTTCAGCGAACACGCTGTCGCCTAGAGAATTTGGCCCGAATGTTTGGAACCTTACAACACGAATATAGAACATAGCTGAAAGCTGTAATTTTGCACATAAGCTGTATTCAACGAACTCATAATGTGGAGTTTCAATTTTCAAGCCTTGTAAGCAAACATGCAGAAAATTGTTAGCTGACCTGTTAAAATGTAACAGTAACAAACAGTCTCACTGTTAGTTGACGTGTTAAAATATGGCAGTAGACAAGCTGGCATACGGTTGTTAGTTGACGTGTTAAAATATGGCATTATATACAAGCTTACAGAAAAGTGTTAGTTGACTTGTTAAAATATAACAGTAAACAAGCATTCAGATAATTGTTAGCTGGTGTTTTAAGATACACCAGCAATAAACACGCATACACGCGGTTGTTCGTTAATGTATTGAAAGATCGCAGTAAACACCCATACACGCGGTTGTAATGTATTGATAGATGGCAATAAACACGCATACACACGATTGCTCGTTGACGTATCAAAACGTGGCAGTAAACAAGCAGACACGCGGTTGTTTGTGAACGTATTTAATTCTAACTGTTTATGTCCCCAAACACATGTAGCACGGCTAGGCAGACAAGAAGGTCAAGAAGTGCAGTGATGCTAAAAGGATATCGAATCGATTCTGAATGGCTGGTTTGAACGATAGACAAACTCAGACTATGTCTTGCCTGAGATGAATTTTAGGTATGGTAAATTTATAACCCAGGAAAGCCTTTGTTCACTGTTAGCCAATCCGCGTCGATTCTGCATCCCTTTAGTTGTAATTTATTAAACCTCGATGATCCACATATATTCCAAATGCCGTGTTGTACAAGTCAAATGCATTTCTGTTATAACAGATTAAGTGACGGTCTTGTCTTGATTAATGGATCCAAGTAATCTATGCACTAGAGGCAGATGAGGTCTAGAGGCAGTAATCTAGAGGCTAGAGGCAGTAATCTATGCACTAGAGGCAGATGAGGTCTAGAGGCAGTAATCTAGAGGCTAGAGGCAGTAATCTATGCATTAGAGGCAGATGAGGTCTAGAGGCAGCAATCTAGAGGCTAGAGGCAGTAATCTATGCACTAGAGGCAGATGAGGTCTAGAGGCAGTAATCTAGAGGCTAGAGGCAGTAATCTATGCACTAGAGGCAGATGAGGTCTAGAGGCAGTAATCTAGAGGCTAGAGGCAGTAATCTATGCACTAGAGGCAGATGAGGTCTAGAGGCAGTAATCTAGAGGCTATAATGCTAATATGTAATCTATGCACTAGAGGCAGATGAGGTCTAGAGGCAGTAATCTAGAGGCTAGAGGCAGTAATCTATGCACTAGAGGCAGATGCACCCGAATCCGAATCCGAGTCCGAAATCCCTGCAAGGCTATTCTTTTATCAATAGCTCATGAGTCGCGCGTTTCCCTCGGGATCTGCTCGGTTTCCTATGTTCATAAAGCTGCATGGAGGCCATCGCATAAATGAATTATTCATGATTAAAATATAATCTAAGACTTACAAGATAGAGAGCGAAATCAGAATAACAACGACGTGATAATTAACGAATGGTCATACGTAAACGGTGAAATACGGCCTCTTAATAATTTACCCTAGTTTGGTGTTTTATTCGAACTGTTCATGCAAATGTTTAGTAGAAAATTAACCGGTATCATGAGTAAAGCAGAATTAGGTAAAAAGAAAAATGCAGTGAGGTTAATTGCGATTAATTAGGCGTCACTGGTCTAGAATTACTTAGAATGCTGTCACATTCAACATACAAGAACATTAAAACAATGCAAAAGGATTAGTCCTCGGGGATGATTATTCAGGAATACAATATAATAAAAGACCTATAGCATATATAGAGAGAGTAAAACCAGAGCAGCGATGACAGAGTGATAAATGACAAATGGCCAAACGCAACCCGTGAAAGACGGCCTCTTGTCAGTTTATCTCAATTAGGGTTTTATTCTAACTGTTCATGTAAATGCGTAAATAGTAGCAAATTACATGGACACTAAACATCATTCAAGTCAAGGCATTAATTAATCACACCCAATGTACACAGCAAGAACGGAGAAATTTCACCAGAAAATACCAACAAACCTCTGGTAAGACATTATTATGATGACTATGATGTTATGATATGATGGGTCAGTAACCATTAGATGACCTATTGGTTAGGGAGAGCTAAGCTTCAAACTTTCATCCATAAAGCTCATACCTACTCAAAGTTCCGATAATTTTCGATAATTTCCGAAAAAACAGCCGGATTTATGCACAGAAATACTCATAATCGCGAGAGAGCTAGTGACACTGACGTCGTTGTTGCTCAACTTACTGCAGTAAGTTTTTACTTACGTGATCAAGAAAAACTTTGGGGCTTACTCGACAGTTGAGTGTTACGTGCATCCTATTTTTCTCTCTTTTCAGTACTTCCTTCTCTAATACTCATAATAATATGTCTGAAAGTCCTGAATCCCTTTGGCAGGGCTTGGCACAAGTAGATCATACGAATCCTCCCTGTACTGCGCATGACGATAAATACTTAGGTAACGTCTAAATTTAAAGACAAGGTTAAGATATAAAGGAAGATTTGCTTAAATAAATCGCTGCAGTCTCTGGGCAATGAAAACGGAAATTCAGATTGGCGATTCGACAACTTCGTATGTCTTGCTCATCAGCAGTATCTCACTGACCATGGCGATAACATGCAGAATTCGAAATTTTCATTTGAGTGAGTGAGTGCTTGGGGTTTAACATCGTGACGTTAAACCCCATGTGACGACGAATGAATCTTTAGAATGTATGAAATGTGCTTCCTTGTTGCAGGACGGATTTCCACCGTTCTTTTATCTAGTGCTGCTTCACTGAGACGCCTTACCGAAGGCAAGTAAGGCGCTCCGCCCGAGCCATTATACTGATATGGGTCAACCAGTCGTTGCACTATCCCCTTCAAGATGAACGCCAAGCGTCCTCTCGACCCAGGATTGACCCTGGACATACCCCTCCCGAAGAGGGCGCTCGACCAACTGTTCTATCGAGGCCCGTCAATTTTCATTTGAACTTATGTCATTAAGTTCATAAACATGAAGGTGTCTTGTGTTGACAGATACTGAGTCCGCCTAAGTTTTACGTCAACCTGAAGACGAAGTCGTGCTAACGCATTATGGGTGAGGAGAAGTCTTGGTACCAGGGAGAGAGAGCCAGGGTGGAGACTTGATCTGGTTCGACACGATGGAGGAGTACAGGAGATTTGGTCATCCTCATCACGGATTCCAAAGATACAAAACACACCTTTTTGACTTGTAAGTTTTGAAGTATGTCGAGGTTTACTTTGTACAAAAAATCGACGGCACACTTAAATGCCTTAAACATCATAAAATTAGAAATAAATCGTATTTGTATGATAGACCATAACAAATGTCATCATTAAATATATTTAGTGGATACATTTGTTTTCACAAGAAAGAAAGTAATCTTTTCCTCCGTTGTACTTATGTCGCAGTAGATGTTTTGAAAATAAATACTAGAATAATTTAAAAGCCAGTAAGGAAAATACTTATTAAAAAAATCCAAATCGTTCACTTGATCCAATAATTTTGGGGGAAATATATCTAGAATCAAATAATGCAATGTTTTAGAACCAGTACTAGATACGTTTATTGGATGAGTGTGCATGGTTGTTCTTGGCTGTTGTACTTTTATAATCTAACAAAGACATAGTTGTAGGCAGGTAGAGTAAAACTTCATCAAATGACATTATGCTATAAGGCAGGTGAACGGCCCTGTAGCCAAACAGCTGTACAGAAAATGAAACTGAGTATAACAGATTTACAGTTACTAGCTTCGTTTTTATCAAACTGTGATTTAGTATTAATTTACTTGCATGTTTACACAAGCTAAATTATTATTCAAACATCACACGAGGGAAGGTCTCTCGGCAACCTGCGGATGGTTGCGGTTTTCCCCTGGGCTCTGCGAGCTTCCTCACACCATAATGATAGCCACCGTCGTATAAGTGAAATATTCTTGAGTACGGCCTAAAATACCAGTTAAATAAATAAATAAATAAATAATTCAAACGTCGTACACGGGAAGGTCTGATAGCAACCTGCGGATGATCGTGGGTTTCCTCCTACCATAGTGCTGGCCGCCGTCGTATAAGCGAAATATTCTTGAGTGCGGCCCAAAACACCAATCAAATAAATAAACAAATGAATGACAAACAAACAGAAAATGAGGTCGTATGCATACTTACACATTTTATTGAGAACCGGCATATCTTTCTTATTTTGAAGACAAGCCTGGCGATATCCCATTGGTTTATGGGCCGTTTCGAACATGAAGTTATGCGTGCACGAACTACTTTTGTAATGTATATGTCTTCTGCATACAGTTTGCCTCATCACATCTGAATACATCCGTGTTCTTAAGTAGTACCAGTTACAGTTTCTCAGATCACCAGCTGAGACTTTCTACCGTTTTTATTTTATCGTGAATACCTCGTCATCTATACATTAACCAGCGTTCGATAAAACCGATAGTTATATATTTATAACTTCAGTAGGGCAAGTGGTTAATTTTTTTACACTACGTCAGTCATAGATTTCTAAAACCTGTTAGTAAGAGGACTTGTAAAACCTATTCCAGACATACCTCCGCCTGCAGAAAGCTGTGCAACATGGCGCTGAGAACGCCCTTCCTGTGCGGTGTGGCTGTGTTGGCATTCACCAACCCAGTGTCCAGCGGACTGTCTCTGTCGTCACTTTCGAACAGAGTCGACAGTTCGGAAGCTTTATCCACAGACGTAAGTATATACCTTAGTCTACGAGGAACTCATATTTCCATTGCGGTGGTGAGTTTATTAGAATATATATATTTCAGTAACAACAAAAGCAAAGTCTTTGTAAATTTCAAAGTTTGGTATCCCCAGCTTATAATAATAATGAATAAATATTTCCTTAAAGTGAAGAAAAACGAATGTTCACTATCACTTGGTCCGCCTTGTGTTTTTGTTCTCTGTATATTGTTCAGTTTTCTTAGCTAACAAGGTCAACGCGACTTCATACATGTAGTCCCCATAGGGCTCTAACCATTACATGTCCAGTATTAATGCTACACAAGTAAATGGAGAAGTTCTAGCACTTAATGTACGCCGACAACTGGCATGGATATTGGAAGTGTTGAAAGTAGAATATTACATTTCTTTTTCCAGCCCTGTGGAAAAGTAAAGGTATGAGTATGTTCATTAGATGGTCTAACCTTGTGAGAAAAAAGAAACCCAATATTCCTGCTAGAATTACATATATATTGGCTAAAACAAGCAGACCAGGTGTCCCAAATTTGAAATGAAATACGGTAAAGGCATATGCGGATTATTTCCGGAATGGTCCTGGATCAAGATATCCACTTCCTGTCGCTCTTTATGTTTTCGTTAATTACTACGCGTGGTTGTAGCGAACTTACACATGTAATTGGCTGAGAGAATTAACGCTTTAGGCTCTGCCTACTCTGTCGTGTTAAATAAAATACATGTATTAGATGATAAATTATGTCAGCGTGTGTGTCATATAGCACGTTACAACATTTAAAAATTTTAACAAAGAACAAGGATATACAGTTCATTTTGAAAACAACATAATAAAATATCAATTACCCTTAATACCCCACCAACAAGTTGTTGTTTTTAGTAAATGAGATTGACATCATTTCAGAAAGATTGACTCATGTAGTCTATTATACTTTTGAGTAGAATTCAAAAGACAAAATATTTCTTTCCAACGCTTTGGCTAAATTTGTTTCCATGGTAACTCGATGTCACTAGCGGATCATTATTACCAGTATATACCACCTTTCTGATTAGACTGAATACAAATGATGAACGAGCCCTACTTAATGCTAGGTCCAGTTATTTATTTATTTCATTGCTGTTGAATTTACCGCTGATACACCGACCGTCATATTTATGTGTGGTGGAAAACAGAGTGCCCCAAAGCAGTCATGCAAAGAAACTTCTCTGAATTACGCCTGGACTTACAAACAATCTTGTATCTGCTTAAATTTCACTACCAGAGCCAAGCTGATATTATCTCCCTCATAATACAATAGAAATAGGTCGTTCCCGGGACCAAGAAGCGACATTGCATAAGGCTTATAGGTCACAGTGAAGTTACCAATCCTTTGTCCTACATTGAAAAAACTTACTGTTTTGTTGAAGTGTGTAGTGTTGATTTTTCTGGGCGCGCCCATCTTACCTACATAGCTGATCAGATTCCTACCACATTTTGTTTTGCATGCCCTTTCCCGGGGAATAACGTGTCTATTCCTGCAGGTATGTTCCTGCGCGCCCATCTTACCTACATAGCTGATCAGATTCTTACCACATTTTGTTTTGCAGGGCCTTTTCCCGGGGAATAACGTGTCTATTCCTACAGGTATGTTCCTGCGCGCCCATCTTACCTACATAGCTGATCAGATTCTTACCACATTTTGTTTTGCATGGCCTTTTCCCGGGGAATAACGTGTCTATTCCTACAGGTATGTTCCTGCGCGCCCATCTTACCTACATAGCTGATCAGATTCTTACCACATTTTGTTTTGCAGGGCCTTCTCCCGGGGAATAGCGTGTCTATTCCTGCAGGTATGTTCCTGCGCGCCCATCTTACCTACATAGCTGATCAGATTCTTACCACATTTTGTTTTGCAGGGCCTTCTCCCGGGGAATAACGTGTCTATTCCTGCAGGTATGTTCCTGCGCGCCCATCTTACCTACATAGCTGATCAGATTCTTACCACATTTTGTTTTGCAGGGCCTTCTCCCGGGGAATAACGTGTCTATTCCTGCAGGTATGTTCCTGCGCGCCCATCTTACCTACATAGCTGATCAGATTCTTACCACATTTTGTTTTGCAGGGCCTTCTCCAGGGGAATAACGTGTCTATTCCTGCAGGTATGTTCCTGCGCGCCCATTTTACCTACATAGCTGATCAGATTCTTACCACATTTTGTTTTGCAGGGCCTTCTCCCGGGGAATAACGTGTCTATTCCTACAGGTATGTTCCTGCGCGCCCATCTTACCTACATAGCTGATCAGATTCTTACCACATTTTGTTTTGCAGGGCCTTCTCCCGGGGAATAACGTGTCTATTCCTGCAGGTATGTTCCTGCGCGCCCATCTTACCTACATAGCTGATCAGATTCTTACCACATTTTGTTTTGCAGGGCCTTCTCCCGGGGAATAACGTGTCTATTCCTGCAGGTATGTTCCTGCGCGCCCATCTTACCTACATAGCTGATCAGATTCTTACCACATTTTGTTTTGCAGGGCCTTCTCCCGGGGAATAACGTGTCTATTCCTGCAGGTATGTTCCTGCGCGCCCATCTTACCTACATAGCTGATCAGATTCTTACCACATTTTGTTTTGCAGGGCCTTCTCCCGGGGAATAACGTGTCTATTCCTACAGGTATGTTCCTGCGCGCCCATCTTACCTACATAGCTGATCAGATTCTTACCACATTTTGTTTTGCAGGGCCTTCTCCCGGGGAATAACGTGTCTATTCCTGCAGGTATGTTCCTGCGCGCCCATCTTACCTACATAGCTGATCAGATTCTTACCACATTTTGTTTTGCAGGGCCTTCTCCCGGGGAATAACGTGTCTATTCCTGCAGGTATGTTCCTGCGCGCCCATCTTACCTACATAGCTGATCAGATTCTTACCACATTTTGTTTTGCAGGGCCTTTTCCCGGGGAATAACGTGTCTATTCCTGCAGGTATGTTCCTGCGCGCCCATCTTACCTACATAGCTAATCAGATTCTTACCACATTTTGTTTTGCAGGGCCTTCTCCCGGGGAATAACGTGTCTATTCCTGCAGGTATGTTCCTGCGCGCCCATTTTACCTACATAGCTGATCAGATTCTTACCACATTTTGTTTTGCAGGGCCTTCTCCAGGGGAATAACGTGTCTATTCCTGCAGGTATGTTCCTGCGCGCCCATCTTACCTACATAGCTGATCAGATTCTTACCACATTTTGTTTTGCAGGGCCTTCTCCAGGGGAATAACGTGTCTATTCCTGCAGGTATGTTCCTGCGCGCCCATCTTACCTACATAGCTGATCAGATTCTTACCACATTTTGTTTTGCAGGGCCTTCTCCCGGGGAATAACGTGTCTATTCCTACAGGTATGTTCCTGCGCGCCCATCTTACCTACATAGCTGATCAGATTCTTACCACATTTTGTTTTGCAGGGCCTTCTCCCGGGGAATAACGTGTCTGTTCCTGCAGGTATGTTCCTGCGCGCCCATCTTACCTACATAGCTGATCAGATTCCTACCACATTTTGTTTTGCAGGGCCTTTTCCCGGGGAATAACATGTCTATTCCTGCAGGTATGTTCCTGCGCGCCCATCTTACCTACATAGCTGATCAGATTCTTACCACATTTTGTTTTGCAGGGACTTTTTCCCGGGGAACAACGTGTCTATTCCTACAGGTATATTCCTGCGCGCCCATCTTACCTACATAGCAGGGCCTTTTCCCGGGGAATAACGTGTCTATTCCTACAGGTATGTTCCTGCGCGCCCATCTTACCTACATAGCTGATCAGATTCTTACCACATTTTGTTTTGCAGGGCCTTCTCCCGGGGAATAACGTGTCTATTCCTGCAGGTATGTTCCTGCGCGCCCATCTTACCTACATAGCTGATCAGATTCTTACCACATGTGGTCTGATCTGATAACGTGTCTATTCCTACAGGTATGTTCCTGCGCGCCCATCTTACCTACATAGTAGGACCTTTTTATTTGGAAACTTCTTTCCTGTCGATGTTGGGAGGACATTTTCCTTAAAACTAAGGCTTCGCAAAGCAAACAGTTATAGAGTGAAATCTTCTGTTTCTCAGGCATTGGAGACCTTGAAGCGGACTTGTTGCCAGCTGCAGAACTCGCCCTCACAGCTTACCCACCCAACGTTTAGGCATTGTGACACAGCCGCTCTCAGTGCGGCATACATGCATGACTGTCCAGTTGGACTAATATGCTTCGGTTTAACATTGAAACTAACCTCCAAATCCAATTTTTTTTGGCAAATGTCAAAATGTCAGCAAATCTATGAAGACGAATCATGAACTGAGCAGTGTTTTGACGTCACAGCCAAAATATTACGACGAAGTCCAAAGGAGCTTTTACAACATGGCTACGTGGAGAGATTTGTCTCTCAGTTCTCTATCCCCAATGTTGATTTCCATCTTCGCGACTTTCAAAACTTTCAAATTTTTAAAACTATTTTTTTGAGGCTCACTTCTTTTTTTGTAGGTATACATATTGGCAAACTTTGTGTTCACTGTAAGCATTAATGAAAAACAACAACAACAACAATAATTCAAACCATGTTGCGCGCACTAAAAGTCGGTCTCAGTCAAAAACATCACCAAATATTCTATACACATTATAATCTGCTTCTGTTGGTAGACATCAAGTCATGCCCGTCAGAGTTCTACATGCACCGCCCCACCTTTGCCTGTTACCGGATTATGAAGGAAGTAAAGTCGTGGTACGAGGCCCGAGAGGAATGCCACACCCAGGGGGCTGACCTGATCTGGTACGAGAACCCGGTCGAGTATAGACACACGGTCATCAAACTCCTCACTTCTCTCAATGAGTCGAAAGGTAAGCAAACATGTATCACCCCAAGGCAACTGGACTGGTCTGGCTTGAGGGCCCAGTCTGGTATACAGACACGTATTCATCAAACTCCTCACCTCTCTCACTGAGTCGAAAGGTAAGCAAACATTTGCCACGCCGAGGCGACTGGACTGATCCGGTACGAGAACCCGGTCGAGTATAGACACGTGGTCATCAAATTCCTCACCTCTCTCAATGAGACGAAATGTAAGCAAACATGTGCCACACCCAAGCGGCTGGACTGATCTGGTACGAGAACCCGGTCGAGTAGAGACACGTGGTCATCAAACTCCTCACCTCTCTCACTGAGTCGAAAGGTAAGCAAACATGTGCCACACCCAGGCGGCTGGACTGATCTGGTATGAGAACCCAGTCTGGTATACTGACACGTGGTCATCAAACTCCTCACTTCTCTCACTGAGTCGAAAGGTAAGCAAACATGTGCCACACCCAAGCGGCTGGACGGATCTGGTATGAGAACCCAGTCTGGTATACAGACACGTGGTCATCAAACTCCTCACCTCTCCCACTGAACTGAGTTAAAAAGTACCGGTAAGCAAATATGTGTCACACACAGGGAGTTGGTCTGTTCCCATCCACATAAAATCCTGTCCAGACGAGTTATTCAACCGATTGAGCTATAGGAGACATGCTAGTAAGAAGGTGGCTGTTTTTACACAGGGTGGAGAGTATCAATAACTACCTTAATAGGGGTTTACTTTCGTGCTGTACGTTTATTTCCCCATGGCGGAATATGTATTGTATTTCTCTTTTAGTGATGTGGCTTTGAAAACCACAGCCTCTCATCTACATGGATATATTTCGTAACGTGCGATGGTAACAGAGATGTGACTTACTTCATTGCATAGATCACTAAGCACTAAGGCATCGTTTAGGCAGCAGCCAGTCGGCCCTTCACAAAGGATGTCGCATGCTCGAATTCAGCTTTTTTGCTGGTTTGCTGGAAACCAAAACCTGGGTAAACCACCAACCTTATTGAGCCGTATAAGTTAGATGTTTATGAATATACAGTCATTTACCTTTGATTTCATTTTAACTAGATTGATTTAATTGGTTTTTAGGGATGACGTCTCTTCAAAGTAATTCACTTCATCACCCAACCGCTATTGTTCCGTATATTGGCTATAAGGCATCAACACAGCCCGCTGTATGCGCCTTTACTCCGGGTAATCTCATTTCATCCACTTACCTATAAAGCTGATAACTGAAAAAATACTGAGCACGGCGCTAAGCACTAGTGGAATAAGTCGTGAATGTGTAAATAGTATACGTATCTAGAACAAATTCTTTCTGATACGATAATTCCAAGAAAACACTATTTGCTGGTTCAGTCACCCAACATCGTTATCACGTGCACCATATGGGCGGCATTAAAGCATAGGCAACCTGCACAGCATTTCGTCAAAAACAAATCACGTTTGTTGCTCTCTTTGAACATCTTTCAGATTACAACAACGCAGGCTATTGGTCAGGGGCGAATGACATCACTGGACGACCTCTGGTGTGGGGTGACACCGACATGCCGGTGATGAGCAGCTTCTTCAGTAATTCCCAATCCCCCTCCACCTTCTACCGTCACGGCCGTCAGTCGTCTAGCTCGACCGAGAACGCCCAGAAGCATTGTGTGTTCATGAAGTATCAGCGCTCGACGATGAGAATGACACAGGAGCTGAGTGAATGTGACGGCGGAAGGCTGTATATTTGCAAGTGTAAGACAAGAGGCAAGGGGCAGTGTGTCTCGCCTTCAAAACTAGACTAATGGTCTGCTTTGACTTACAGAGATACAGGACTACAAACTTATTCGAACGTGTTTCCGTCCGAAAAGCCGACGCCCTGTGGAGCCAGTTTCTCCTTTCTCTAAAACGACATGATACTATACTGGCCGAGTGCCTGTGTGTCGAAGGGCCATGTCTTCAGGGTGACTAGAGCCCTAACTTTCTGAAATTCAAAGAAACTCGACTATTCGTGTTCCTAAAATTAACCAGCTCTGCATATTTTTACCATTCTTTTTCACTATACATCATACCTAGTGAAACGATGAAATAAAGCATTATATTTGAAGAAAAAGAAGCTCATACCTGATCAAATCAATGAAGTATTATACATGCGGTTGAAATATACCTGATCAAAGGAAGCATTCTATATATATCAACAACTGCATAGACTACGTATTTGCCTTATTTACAGATATGATATGTAATAATTTATTAGCTGATAGCAACATACCAGCATCGATAGCTGGAAGGTACAGTAGCTCGCCTCTTCATGTTGTTGACCAGACAGGATGTTGCTGCCTCGCTTGAGGCTCAGCATTGAGAGGTAAGAGAAACGAAACATTCGGTGTCAGCATAATGTGACTGGGCGGGGTGTCATGTCTGGTGTCTTCAGTAGCGACAGCACTTTGGCGGCATGAACTCGACACAAGAAGACACATTATATGTACACACACCTAACGACACAACGTCGTCACATGACTGAAAAGCTATTAAGTACGACGTGAAGCCCAAGCATACATACATTTTGTTGAAATAAGAAATGTGTTCTAATTTATTTATTAATTTTTTTTAACGCCATACTCAAATTATTTTTTCATTTCAGTGAAATCGTAGATACCAATTATATCATTCACAGCGCGCTTCTAATGTGCTTTTTAAATAGTGTTTGTTGTTACCATAGTAGCACAGTGTACAATGTGCATGCCATTGCCACTATGTGCAAAGTGGGATAAAGATGTATTGAGTTGAAGCGATCGATTTGTTTGTCCTGGTTGCGTTTTGTTACAGAACTGCAGTCGTATTAATTCAAGTATATATTTAAATATATACTTAAAAAATCCTAGGGTCGAAAACACATCTGCTTTCATTATTGTACCTTATTGTTAAACGTGAGATTCAATGGAATACAGTGTCTTATTAATTAAACGAGCGAGCTGTGGCGTCACATCGTGGTCTTCATTTAACTTCTGAAGCAAAACTAGATTTTTCTTTAACACAATTCATAAACTGTGTTAAAGAACATGGAGGTTTTGTTTATAACATGACATGTATAGATATAGAATTCCGCTTCGGTTAAAATATACCTGACCGCACTTTTGTGTCGTGATGCAGACTTACCTTCATTCCCCAGGTATCCATATAATACAGACAAAGCCAAAGTCCGCGTATCACATCGTGGGTACCCATATAAAGACAAAGTCCACATGTCTCATCGTGGGTACTCAAACAGACACAGGCAAAGTCCGCGTACTACACCGTGGGCACTCATACATGAGGTTACTAACATCTAACCAGAACTGATACAATTGTGAACACTTTATGAAATAACGAGTTACATTCCCACTTACATCAAACGAAGGGTTTTCTTTGATTTTCAGTCATGCGTGTAAAAATACTTATTGCACGGTAAAATGTAAATGTAAATGTAAAATACACGGGAGTGTAATAATTTGTACTGAAGTTTTATTTCATTTTCAATAGGTACATTTAGTGGGATATTCCCTATTCAACTTACTATAAACAACATTACCCTCACTTTTTGTAGATTGTAAAATAGCACGAGTATATCAAAATTTATAGGAGAAATGAGCATTGTCTAAAGAGAAGTCGTTTATCGATGGGGTATCATTTAGTTTTCTAATGATCATGTTCTTATTATGGACACGATAAAGATATAGATTGCTACTGCTGTAGCAATTTTTTTTTAAGGTGTTTTACGCCGTACTCAAGAATATTTCACTTATACGACGGCGGCCGTCATTATGGTGGGAGGAAACCGGGCACAGCCCGGGGGAAACCCACGACCATCCGCAGGTTGCTGGAAGACCTTCCCACATACGGCCGGAGAGGAAGCCAGCATGAGTTGGTCTTGAACTCACAGCGACCGCATTGGTGAGAGACTCCTGGGTCACTACGCTGCGCTAGCGCGCTAACCGACAGAGGGCACGGAGGTCCCGTAACAATTTTGTAATATTCTTTAGATTTGCACGGAACTCGATTAAAGTCATGCATCTTCCATTGGAGTCATAACTATCTTTAACAAATCGGGTTAAACCACGCTTTATTAAAGAATGATTTTGACCCTATTAATATATTTCTACTGTGCCTAATAAGTTCATTGTAAGGTTAAAGTTCTACACATCTTTAACATCAGACCACGTCGAAAGTAGTTTTTTTATGAAAGATAGCAATGGACTTGTTTAACTTTCATACATCATAGTTTCGTTGCAAAAGAAAGTCTACAGACCACCAAAATGCCTAGTTGCCCATAATATCCACATGAAGCGTTTAGACAAAAACCTTGGTAACCATGGCCTTAAGAGCCTTGTTATGACCATTAAAATCTCAAGCTTTAATGACACCTACACTGCATTCTTTACAAAGGGCCGATCTCTTTATTTTTCTTAATTTAAAAAAAAAATGGAATATTTCCTTGTTTATGTGGTCAATGGACATTTCAAGCATATGTAGAACAGACAAATCCGCAAAGTTCTTCTCTTTTAGAAATTAAACATTCCCCATAAATCGTTAGGTTTGTTGATGACCATATATTAAAGCTTTATCTCGCTCTTAATTATGTTACAATGTGATCTTAATTACTACTGAACAGAAATGCTCAATGACTTTGTTGCTATAAAAATAACATTAATGTTTGGTAAACCAGCTTTAGAGTGCTTCTTGTTTTTAAGTGGAATAATTCTTGTCGTTTTTAAGTTTAGTCCAAGATCTGCTAGATTTTTAAAGTATTTACATATCTTGATCACGTTTTCGGCAGACTGTTTACTTTTGAGTGTTAGATTCGAGTCATCAGTGCAGTAAGACCCTTTAGCCTCTTCAGAGTCTACAAGTATTCGATTTATAGTTTTATCGAATTTCGTTGATAATAAGTTTAAATAATAAGTTTAAGGCGATAAAAACCAGTTTGTGAAAATTGGATCATTTGCTTAATTCACGCTTTTGCTTGGCTGACAAGTGTCTTAGAAATTATTTTTAATCCATGTTCAACAAAAAACATCGGCCTCCAAGCGTACTTTTGACATGAGCCTACATGAGCAGAAAGTAAGGAGTTTTCCCCCTTGATTTTAGAGTTGCGTGTATGTCACAATGAATATATGTTACAATGATTTATTGTTTTCAATTCCACTTAACACACTTGGATTTTAGCTATAAGTTTCAACTTTTCAAGAGAGGGTTGAAAATTCCAATCATACTTTCCTCCATATCTTTTCTGTAAACCAGATTAAAATAAAAATGGTAAAACGGGAACAAGTATTTATTTGTTACATTGTTATATTTAGCACCATATAGTCAAGAATTTCTCTGCTACACGATACCCGCTTTTATGTGCACAGGAAACCAGAGTTTATAAAACATCGACCTTTGGCAAGTTAGTGACGAGCTTGCCCATGTGAGGCGTACACCATACGTGCACCGCATTGCTGGAAGTCAACGACTGTTACGGCTTCACAAGTTCTCTGCCCAAGGCCGGATTTGAACACGTACCTTGTTGTCCTTGCAATTGTTTGGGTTTTTAACAGACATCCAATAAATATGACTTACCTTTTTCGCCAAGGGATAGGCTAGAGCTCAGATCAGAGGGTGGAAGTTTTAAAATAGAAATGAACTCTCCGCTTCTCTGTTTGAATGTTCGAAAAGAGCTGTGAAGCCGGGTAAAAATCATAAATAATATACCAAAAAAGTTTACAGTACTGTGTACACGGCTAAGTCTGTCACAGTTCTGGCTCAACATTCTTAAAAAACCAAGCAAACAAATATTACCAAGGAATCAAATATTAAATAGGGACATCCGCTTAGTTTCACTGGTTCAACCGTATATGCCGTTTTGATGATTTTTTTTTTTTTTTTGTTTTTTTTTTTTGTTTTTGTTTTTTTTATTGCTTTTCAACGCAATGTTAAACAGTGATTCATCTAAACGATGTTGGTCAGATTTATTTGTTGAAGTCTTTGACAAGTTTACTGACGAAATTTTCCCCGAAATGTAGAGACCCGGATTGATCAGTTTTTGTATTTTGGTCTATGGTACAATATTAATTTGAAAAACCTTTTGAACGGGATAAAAAATAATATACAAATGTCAAAGAGATGACAGAGGGACTAAAAACAAATTACAGTGAGACTAGAAACCAAAAACCAAAGTGCCAAGGACCGTACATTCATTTACTTACATATAATTGATTGTTTTTCAAAATGATCTCAAGGTCCTGCTGCCGGAGGTCCCCATTGTCAGACAGTGGACAGGTTTTCAACGCATTCGGATGCAATCATTCCAGGCAAGATGTATGAGTGTTTCACTGGATGAGGATTGTTTGGCATTTGTTACTCAAACATGCATATCTGCAGCGCGACTCAATTTGTGTGAAATATGGCGAAAAAGATGGACAAATGTTTTGAGCTTGTATTCAAACGGCATTTTACGCTAATCGTTTACAAACTACTTACTGTAATAGACAAATGCGATCAATCGCGTTGTGAGGCTGCGTCTTTTAATATAGGCGGTGGGACGAGATTATTGGATTCGAGATAAAGAAAAACCGCGAGATATTTTCGTAATAAATCGCGCGAGTCGAGAGAATGCAAGATTATTAAATCAGCGTTACACCGTTACCAATCTCTCAGCGGTTTGATACAATTCGTGCAAAAATGACTAAAATATTGCACGATTTGTCTGATCTCGCGTTCTCGAGTTCTCAACTAGAGCAGCACGTTATACAGTCGACATTTTCGACAAAGTCTACTTCTTCTTACGACATTACACCTACAGGCGGTAGCGACTTGTGCTAAACGATGGCAGGAGGCGCATTAGTTCATTCCGTGAGGTGACGCTGGAGTAAAGAAGGACCTGTTATTACGTCAAAAAATGATTGTATGACAACCGGTCTATAATGTGGCGTCATCAGTGTGATCCGGGAATGGAATCTTTGACGTGAAAAAGATGGCGTTTGCCCAGTCCCCATTCACCCCAAAACTGTTCAGTACCAAACTATGACAGCATTTTAACATTGGTTTTAAAAGACCATCCTTATCTTTAAAGAATCCTCCGGAATCTCCATGGCGATGCAGTAAGTAGTAACCATAAGATTAATATCTATTTAGTTTTATTGTGTTTTTTTTTTCAGAATAACGCAGAATAATCAAAGCCAAATGCTATAATGCGTTTTTTCGCGTTGTACATACACACGCTTACACAGTGAGGTTTAATGACTTACTACTTTGCTGCTAATCCTAACCGCTAGTCATAAATACTTTCGAATGTTCTATATGACCAGCGAAACTGTGTTCTACTTGTAAATATTTTAGACTTCTTGAGAAACCTACGATAGATCCTGACTTGGAATAGATTAGGGAATAACCCAAATCGCGATGGAACTTCAACAAAATACTTATATAACACGTGTGTAACGTCCTTTCCCTCAAACTTACATAAAGCTCGCCATTTTCAAATAGGATGACTCAGCTAATTCTCATATCCTTTATCTTTTCACTGCTCTGATAAATTTCAAGATGAACACTGTTTTTAAGTATGATGTAATTTTTGTTCGTCATGCAGGTTTGGTTTTGAGAAGAGTTACCTTTGTGATATATTCAGCTGGAGTAATGCTGTCATTGACCCGGGATGGGCTTGTGATCAAGTTCCAAGATAATGGCTGGGGTAAAGCAATGTTAGTTATACATGGATTGATAAATTTAGTTATACCATGAGACGAGTTGTTTGCTGCCTGTGTTCTGAAAATTGCAGTGCAAAACTGGTTGAGTTTTACTTATAGCCATTGTTTCATTAGCTCCATTCTTAATAATTGAAATAAAACCGTATAATTAAAGCACTAATAAATATAAGCATAAGTCTGATACCCTGTGTACATTCTAATTTCGTTTTTTGATGTTCTCTCATATTTCGGACGGTATTCAGTCAGTTTGACTTGGTCATTCAGGACACAAAGTCAGCCCGTGAGGGAATGCTATGTGGACACCAATGTGGACTAGCAGACGATGTCACGTGGCCTGATTGATGGTGGACATATTTGGGGAACTGACACCGAGTCTTTAAAGAGTCATAAAGAGTTCATATTTTTCAAAAATGACAATTCGTCCTAGGTTCCAGAAACCAGTTTCTATGGGATGCGCTTATTTATATCATGCTGTTCTGTAGAAGTTGGTCGTAAGTGCTTCTTGTTCTCTAGCCCTTCTACCACCACATTGAGGGTCACTGAATAGAAATTAAACATATATTTCACTGCTTTTTAAATATTTTTATTTATAGGGGGGCGTATCTGGAGTGCTCTAGACTTGAGAATGAGCAATGGGGATTCGGTCAAGACGCAGAAACTCACGGAGTTGTTGAAATCTGAGATGGACATTCTGAACAAAGTTGTACAAATGTAGACAGGTAATTTCATGGCAAATTACATGTAGTTATCGCTTGTGAATGTAACTACACACTGAAAAAAGGAATACTTATTTAGAAAACCACATTTATATTTATTTATTTATTTATTTATTTATTTATTTGATTGGTGTTTTACGCCGTACTTAAGAATATTTAACTTACACTACGTGCATTATTGTGGGAAGAAGCCGGATAGAGCCCGGGGGAAACCTACAAAAATCCACAAGTTGCTGTCACACCTTCTCACGTGCGGACGGAGGGGAAGCCAGTATGAGCTGGACTTGAACTAAAAGCAACCGCATTGGTGATAGGCTCCTGGGTCATTGCGCCGGGCTGGTGTGCTGATCCCATTGGCCACGGAAGTCCCCATCATATTTATAGATTCAGTTATATGTTTTACTCACATCCTATATCAAATACATGATATTGAAATGTCTTTGTTTCTTCACAGTGTAAATAGTTACAGTAATAGACTTTACGTAGCCGCCAAGCTGGGTGTGATAAGTGTTAACTTTTCTAGATTATTGTCCAACACACTGGCTAATGCTTTCTTAAAGCATGTGCAAAAATAATAAATTTCAATACTTATTAGCAAAACTCATTAAACTAAAGAGAAAAAAAGGCTTTGTTCGGAGTTCAAATAAATAAAAACATAAATGAAATGTAGCTGCTAAGTTGCAAGGTTTTTGATTGGAGTTAACTTTTTCTGGATATACTACCCTATATTAAGCTGTCTGATGGCTGAATTTAAAAGTGTGTGTAAAGCATAAACATAGTTGAATATTTAATTAGCAAAATTAAACCTACTAAGCTGAAAAGAAAGACTATACCAACATGGTCTGAATGCTCCATTAATATTGCCCTACAACAAACCGGATATAATGGGTTTTTTTAAGCGTGCGTAATGCATAAAAATTAGAATATTCATAAACTAGACCTGCTAAACTGAAAAGACAAACAAGGCTACAGTGATATGTTCAAAGTTTAAATAAAGTAATTCAAAGGAATAAAAACCATAGTAGCCGACAAATATGTGATGGATTTGCGAACATATCTGCACGAAATATATGGATTATTTACCCTAATTATTTACCACCTTCTTTTCTTGAAAATGAGCGAATCAATCAATATTGGATGGACGCTAGCCATCATTTGTTCTGATTTACCGAATCAAATAAGAAAAAACTCGTAAAGATATGAAATGCAGCGAGGAGCTAATTGTAAATACGGTCTTCATTATTTATAAATATTTTCTCTGCAAGAAGAATAGGACATCTATGGTTAATTTCTGTACAAATGCTTTCTGCATGGCCCCATATACCGAATACCCACTCTAACTATACACTGTATAAAGTTTAAAACTACGTTCCAAAACGCTCTATACAGATTGACCACATTTATGTTTAATTTCGAATAAAGGTTCTTTCTGAAATGCCCAATACAGCTAGCGAATGACAACATCTTTACCTGCTTTAGCATGGTAGATCGGGGTGGGGTTTTTTCAGCATAAAAAGAAAGCCAACACAACATACTAAGTTATTTAGGCCTGAATGGTAAAGGTCAAGATCATAGCCTCTGTTATGTGAGAATAACTCAGCAAATGATGAATGGCAGCACGCCCATCAACTATGTCTGTGTGTCTTTGCTACCATACTTGCTCCTATACAAACGTCGTTTTTTTTCATCGAAGACAAACCGATACAATACCCAAAGACGTGAATGCCACATATTCATGTTAAAAGTCTATAACTAAAGTGCAGGTAAATCATGATGGCTTCAGGGCAAGTGGTCAAGATCATCTTGGGGCAAGATCGCCTTGGGGCAAAGAAAATATTTTGCACGGAAGACGATTTGATCATTGAGCAGATTTATGATCTCTTGGATGACCGTGAAACTGATAAGAATGCCGCTGTCATAGAGAACGATAGTGATGAACACCTGGACAGTCTGGCATCACGATTTGCTAATTCAGCAGGGATGGGGCCTGAAGTATCGCAAAAGAAGGCTAAATCGTCAATAATATGTTCAGGAACATAATTGTCCAAATGACCAGGTATTTGTCCAGATATTGGAAATCCGAAGGTAAACGTGGAAATTTGGTCAAACACTCATTCTGTCGAACTAAGGATGCAAAAAATGGCCTTAGACTAGTCAAATCGGCCTCTGCTGTCATTACTCTCACAGAAAATTTGCTACAGTTCGAAAGCAAGCGTTTACAGGCCAATGCCGAAAATGTTAAGAAAAATATTCGCCTGGCAATGGGCTGGCTGGCACTCACAGCAAATGCTTTGTAGGAGTTGAAACACAGGCGCCGTGAGTTTATCAAACCGGATTTACATTACAAATTCAAACAGCGTTCTGCATTCCCAAACAAACCTGAGGACACATTGTCTTTGTTTGGCTCAGACTGGTACAAAAAGAGTTGAAGACATCAATGAAACTAATAGAGTTGTCGCAACACAGGGCTTTAAGGTCTTCTCTCGAAATGTTAACCAGGGCAAGGTTTTTTTGAGGTCGTCAGTCCCACAGCCTGGCTTACAGGGGTCAGCCGACAAACCTCTACGGGAAAAAGAACGGCCCATAGCGCTCAAACTGGGAGAAAAGAAGGAAACATGACAAGAGATCTCCGAAATAAATAAACGCAAGGTATGTCTATCTGACCATGCTTGCAAGCATTATTTGGCTAATACCAATGCTTCTCTGCAAGTGAAAATGAGTGAACTTAAAGCTGGAAAACTAAGAGATTGTGTCGAATTTTGGAAGAGCTTAACTCCTAATTAACACATCTTGTAGGTAACGTGTGTTTATATGATCGAGTTTAATATTACTCCATCACAGAATCTGGCTCCAACTCCTTATAAGTTTTCTAAAGAGAAATGCAAACATAGTGGTGCTGAAATTCAAAATTTATAATAAAAGGGAGTTATTGAACAAACTTGTTATGAAGAGGTTGAATCATTTCTAGATTTAAAGTCATTAAATGATTATGACACATACCGCCATTTCAAGATGGAGGCACCTCGGACAACATTAAATTTAATGTCCCCGAATTGTTTTATGGCCTCCATAGACTGGACAACATTAAATTTAATGTCCCCCAATTGTTTTATGGCTTCCATAGACTGGACAACATTAAATTTAATGTCTCCGAATTGTTTTATGGCTTAAACTGGACAACATTAAATTTAATGTCTCCGAATTGTTTTATGGCTTCCATAGACTGGACAACATTAACTTTAATGTTCCCGAATTGTTTTATGGCTTCCATAGACTGGACAACATTAAATTTAATGTCTCCGAATTGTTTTATGGCTTCCATAGACTGGACAACATTAAATTTAATGTCTCCGAATTGTTTTATGGCTTCCATAGACTGGACAACATTAAATTTAATGTCTCCGAATTGTTTTATGGCTTCCATAGACTGGACAACATTAACTTTAATGTCCCCGAATTGTTTTATGGCTTCCATAGACTGGACAACATTAAATTTAATGTTCCCGAATTGTTTTATGGCTTCCATAGACTGGACAACATTAAATTTAATGTCTCCGAATTGTTTTATGGCTTCCATAGACTGGACAACATTAAATTTAATGTCTCCGAATTGTTTTATGGCTTCCATAGACTGGACAACATTAACTTTAATGTCCCCGAATTGTTTTATGGCTTCCATAGACTGGACAACATTAAATTTAATGTTCCCGAATTCTTTTATGGCTTCCATAGACTGGACAACATTAAATGTAATGTCCCCGAATTGTTTTATGGCTTCCATAGACTGGACAACATTAAAATTAATGTTCCCGAATTGTTTTATGGCTTCCATAGACTGGACAACATTAAATTTAATGTCTCCGAATTGTTTTATGGCTTCCATAGACTGGACAACATTAAATTTAATGTCTCCGAATTGTTTTATGGCTTCCATAGGCTGGACAACATTAAATAAAAAGGGATAAAAAGGGATTATAACATGCTTATCCGCCAAATGGCATAGCTTCTACTCCAGTGAGTTTGACTGAACTCACCAAAGTTATTTTTTCACTATCGAGAAAACGAGGTCTCCTGGTCACTAATTTTATAGATGACTGTTTCATATCTCGTGCAACCCAACAAGATTGTTGAGACAGTGTTTCTGATACAATAGAGCTGTCTGCCAAGTTGGGATGCTTTGTACATCGTGAGAAATCTGTTTTAAACCCTACAAAGTCCCCAGTGTATATCAACTTTGTGTTGGACTCCACTGACATGACCCTGAGACTGACTTTGAAAAAGGTATATGATTTTAAAGTTTTTTGTCAGGTTTTGGATATGGTTAAAATCACTATCGGGACGGTTCCTGAGCTAATTGGCAAAATAGTGGCTGCATTCCCAGGTGTACAATATGGCAATCTGTATTATTGGAGGTGTGACAATTTTAAAACTCATTGCTCAGCTATTAATCAGGAAGATTTTGATGCTAAGGTAACATTAACTGTGGATTGTGTCGATGACATTAAGTGGTGGAGTGATAGTAACCGTTTATCATATAATCGTATCTCTAGAGCTGTCCCCACACTAACTGTCGTCACTAACTAACTGCAGAAATGTAAAAACTAGTGGAATACGGTCGGCAGAAGAACGGCCTTTACACATTAATGTAAAGGAACTATTGGAAGCTAGGTTAGCTATTCAGTCTCTTTGTAAAAAAACAAACTGATGTTCATATTCTTTTGTCTGACAATTCTACAACTGTTGCCTACATTAACAAAATGGGGGATAGGAAACAGCACTGCAATAATACCACAAGGGATATTTTGCTTTGGTGTCAATGAAAGACAATTTTGGTTAACTGCAAACTACCTCCCAGGAGTTGATAATATTGAAACTGATAAATCCAGGAGATCTCCACATGATAATTTAGAGTGGAAATTAAATCCTCGCTCTTTCGATGTAATATGTAAAAACTTTTCCTTTCCAGAAGTCGATCGATTTGCAGGTAGGCTAAATTTTCAAATCAAGCTGTATCTCTCTTGAAAACCAGACCACGGGTCAGAATCTGTAAGCCCATTTACTACATGTTGGGAAGGGAGATTGTTCTATGCCTTTCCACAATTTGACTTTCTGGGCAGAGTTCTACAGAAAGTAGAATCTGAAAGAATCTGTGGTATTGTTATAGTACCATGGTGGTCAGCACTGTATTGGTATTCAATATTGATGAGAATGTTAATCGATTGTCCTTTGATTTTACCCAGAACAGATTTGCTGAGCAATCTTCTCAAATCCGCAGATCAGCAGCTTCCAAAGATGAGATTTCTCGCAGTACTCATATCGGCAGACCATTCACGGAGTACAAGATTCCCGCAGCAGCGAAGCACATCCTATTGTCCTCATGAAGAGGCTCTACTGAAAGACAGTACAGCACATTTGTCTGCCTCCGTGGCCGATATAGTCAGATTTATTTATTTGATTGGTGTTTTATGCCGTACCCAAAAATATTTCACTTGTATGACGGTGGCTAGCATTATGGTGGGAGGCAACCGGGCAAAGCCCGGGAGAAACCCACTGCCATCCGCAGGTTGCTGGAAAACCTTCCCACGTACGACCGGAGAGGAAGCCATCATGCGCTGGATTTGAACTCACAGCGACCGCATTGGTGAGAGGCACCTGGGTCATTACGCTGCACTAGCGGGCTAACCAATTTGGAATTACGAGGAACGAAACAAGATTCATGTAAATTTTCACATGCATTTTCGCGTCTTGTCTCGTTGCAAATCAAGGCTCAACGGTATCGGGCTACACAACAACCACCGCTACGGCCTTAAACCCTTAAACAGATCATCATAGAATCCACTACGTTAAATTACTGTTAACACGCTGGGGAAAATGTGAACAAAGAAATAAAACTAAATTCTTGGGCAGTTTTTAATTAAACGGAACTGCCAATCAGTCATTGTTTTATAATTCTCATTTGTTTTCGATGTAGAAAAACCAGAGAATTTATTTACTAAATTCTTTCCCTCTTGCTGGTGACCCAATCAAAAATTCCGTTATTTAGAATGCAACATGCCCATTGGTTCAGTAAGTCAGGGGAAATTACTTTACCCCGAGTTAGCAGAATCATCCCCGTGATAGCCAGTCAATCACAAATGTTTTTTTTTTAATACCGTTTGTGGCCATAATATCCGTGTAACGGTTATCCCCCCTTAATGGAAAGTCTCTTCACAAGCCTCATGTAATCAGAATGCCGCTTCCGATAAACTCCCGTAATTTTGTTATTCATACTTATTCGTTAATGACAATCCATATATTATCAACTCTGAATATTCTGCAAGTGGTGATTAATATAACTCCGATTTTACACAAGGCAAGCTTATTTACGTCCTTACTAAATATCGTACCTGACTTGATCATTTTATTTGCGTTAGACCCGAGTCAAAACACATTAAAATAGGGTCATCTCTATGAGTCGAATCCATCATACAAAGGGGTATATCAGCAATAGTGCAGTATAAGTTCAGGATAATGAAAACTGCTCTCGGCCCTAAAACAAGCACTAATGCCATTGGCTGGCTAACATGGGAATAATTCTCTTAACGAACTAGAATAACATAATTTCTTCCGACATTGGGAACCAAGATGGGAGAGATAATATTTGTAAATGATTTAAGCATGAGCCCCCTTTGAACAGCAAATGCGGGGCAATTTAATAAATAGTGTTGCATACCTTCATTTTCAGAGCCATATGCGAGCCATTATGCTTAGTTTTATGTTACAGTTTGTTACTATTGTCCGAATATGGTCGTCCCATTTAACATTCTGTTGCAAGATGCATATGGGATTGAACGCTTTTCACCTCAGTACCATGAAAATAGAGTTTATTATGAGCTGGATTATTTTTAGAGACATATATAGATACAGTTTTCTGGGTATCAAAAGTAACAACCCACTGATCCGCCCACATGGCTATGCGGCGTAAATCTCGGTTAATTTTCTTTGCTGAAATCGACACATCTGTGTTCTGTTCAGCAAGGGAGGTGTCGTCAGCAAAAACATTAACATCACATTCAATGTTCAGATTTATATCATTAACGGTAGCTCAGTTGGTTAGCGCGCTAGCGCAGCGCAATGACCCAGGAGTCTCTCACCAATGCGGTCGCTGTGAGTTCAAGTCCAGCTCATGCTGGCTTCCTCTCCGGCCGTACGTGGGAAGGTCTGCCAGCAACCTGCGGATGGCCGTGAGTTTCCCCCAGCATAATTCTTGTCGACGTCGTTTAAGTGAAACATTCTTGAGTACGGCGTAAAACATCAATCAAATAAATAAATAAATCAATAAATATATCATTAACAAATATTAAAAATAACAACAATCCTAATACAGAGCCCTGGGGGACTCCCGAATAAATATATTCAGGTTCAGAGTCTACACCATTTAAGTAAATTTTCATTTTGCGGTCACTTAAATAGATTTGTATGCAAGAATATACTCGTCCTATAATGCCTAATTACTTTATTTTGAATAATAAACCTTCATGTCACACTTTGTCAAAGGTCTTTATTACGTCAAGAAATACAAGACAAACATCTGAACCTGTGTCAGTACCCTAGTATATATTATGAACGATTTTTGTCAATTGTAAAACAGTTGAGTCATTTTGTTTAAGGACAGGATTTTCGTGGATAAATAGATTATTTTCCGTACAATATTCTTATCGACGTTTATAGACAATTTTTCCCAAAACTTTCGCCAGAGAAGGCTGCAGTTATATTCGTCTGTAATTGGATACATCATCCCGCGCGCTTTTTTTATAAACCGGGCTCACCCAGGATAATTTTAGGGTGACAACGAAGGCTTTCTGCCTTGGAAACTGCTCAACCTAGTTGGGAGATAATGCCAAGTGACCATAAAATTTTTTTAATTTTTTTTTTTTTGCTGATAATTTCAAGAATTCCACAGATGATGCCCGGCAAATAATCTGATCTGATGTAGTTTTTGAAGGTTGATTCCGAAAATGCAATATTTGCAAAACCGGAAGTGACATCCTCAAACCCGGGATTATGTATATCTCCTTAACCGATGAAGCCTTAAGACCTAACATCATCCCAAGGTAAGGAGACAAACTTTACACAACAGGGAGTGACGTCAGCAAACTGGAAGTATTACATGTAAAACAATTGTTTTTACACTTTTTTAATTGAAAAACTTCTGCAGCTATTAAAGCTCAACAGAAATGCGTGAAACTTAGGCATGTAGTAGATCTCCACACGAACAATGGCGAGTAAAAAGTTGATTGACGGCCATTTTGGGTTGAAGTTAAAGTATCTGAGAGTCAATTTCTTCAAAACCCCATGTTCGATCGACTTGAGCTTTAACGTGCACAAGAGGCCCTGGACACTATTTGGGAAAAAAAGTATGCAATGTGTATGCAGATTAAGTGTAACTGATACAGCGGAAGTAATGTCATGTAAAAAAAAAGAGTAGTTTGGCGTCCTGATTGCGAATACGGTCATTTTTTCTTTGATCTTGAGAGGTGTGCTTTTGTTGCACATTTCGATCAGATTGCTAAAAAACGCAATTTCCTACACATTTGCCAGTCACTGGCCAAAAAACTTACACCTGTAAAGCTGAAAATCGCCGTGTAATAAAGGTGAAAATCGTTGAGCTGTATTAAAAACACAGAACATGCATGCCTTCAAATATTGTGCAAAGGTCTATTTGCAACATTTGGTACATTTACATGTACATGTTATATAGAGTACATGAAAGTCACTGATAGCTACGAAGAATATACGTCCTAGCGATTGAGAAAACAAGCGCCCTAACCACTTGGCCATGACGCCCCTTTTTTGTACAGTTTGTACATTTGCGGACGATGTACGCAAGCCCACATCATGGCAAGAACACTCAGTATTACAAACCATATATACCCTCTGAAACGGATGTAACAGGAAGTGGGCATCAACACGTCGATAATTGTTGTATATGCTGTAATAACAAATGGCCTATTGTTGTTGTTGTTGTGAAATGTGCAGACAGTTTGTACTATAGTGTGTTTATTTTTAAATCAACGGCTCTCTAACCGTAAATTTAGGGCCAAATGCAAGGTTACTGGCAAAAATACACTTAAAGTGTAACACTATCTCATCGCCAGGCATCAGGAAAAAAAACCGACAACGGAAAACAACCCGGACCGTTGGATTAAAAACCAAAGAGACACACTTGGGTGCAGTGTAGCGATTGCACAAGTTTGCACCAGTCCTACATACCCACTGGAGTGATTTACGACAATTTTGCTTTTGAGACCGATAGTTCTGTCCCCTTTATTTGCCACGTGTGCTGGTAATTAAATTATACAAACCGGCAAACGTAGTTCTTTTGATACCGCATGGGGTACATGTTAATATATTCATGCATCGACCTATCAGTTATAGTTTTGCGCGTGTGTGTATGTCTACAGGCCTATGTGCACGAAGTGGTGTGTTTCTCGGTCGCAACTTATTCGGTAGACTGGTCATCAGGAAGGGATTGGAATGGCTACGATCCCACTCAGCTGTCGACACGGCCTATCGAGTATTTTTGTTCTATTTTAGTAAGTGAATAATGACAGTCGTTGCTAGGAGAGGCGAACTGAGCCATCTCCTATGGAAACCGATAGGGAACATCTCGCTACCTCGCCACCTCGACCTTTCTGATACAGGACGAGACAGCGAGGTAACAAAGCAGCAAAGCGAGGTAACGAGCTAGCGAAGCGAGGTAACGAGGTAACGAAGTAGCGAGGTAGCAATGCGAAGCAGCGAGGTAGCGAAATTAACCTAATCCGCCACTTGGACGGGATTTTTGTTTGGGTATATATAGTGATCGCTTTTCCTTTCATCATTGTCCGTCCAATTAATCTTGACTACGCCATATTTCAGTACTGGTTGGTGATAAGAATCTGAAATTTGATTTATTCTTCATTTAAATAAAGGACCAGGTATGATAAGGCGGGGGAATTGCCCCCAGTGCTCTTCAAGAAGCGAAACTGAGTGACAACTGCACACGCACACTATTAAGGCCACTTCTTTTTTCAGATCTGTTTTACGCTTGAGTTCCTGTTATTTGGCAAACATAAGACTTATAAAAGCTCTAAACATGCACTGAAGAGATGTATATGTCATAAAATTGAAATATGGTAGCCTACTCTAGTCACACACTGAAATAAATTTTTTTTTTAAATTAAACTCTGTGGAGTGGGGGGCATCCCCCTACCACAAATGTAACTTTTGGAAAATTCTTTTCAACCTGCCAAAATATAACAAAATTGATCACTTCATAAAGTTTGTGTTTTATATATGAAGACAAACGTTAACCAAAACGAAACTTTGACAGCACGTAGAAATGAACACATGAAAGTTTCAGTAAAGATCTGTTTCTGAATACGGGTGATCCTCACACTGTAAATTAAAAACACAGCGCCTCGTTTGAACAAAAAATTTGCGTTTTTGATCTGGAGTGCAATTTAGGCGGGTTGTTAATAAGTAAACATCTCTTTTATGGTCATATAACTTGTATGGGTGCTTCGACCAAGTTATATACTTCACATTTGGACTTTCATTAGTGCTGGGGAGGTTGAAATTTACACTTTCTTATCGTATCTCTGTGGGGCCGATTCTCCGCCTTACCGTACCATGTTTTTAATTTATTTATTTATTTACTCAATTGTTGCTTTATGCCATACTCCAGAATATTTCACTTATACGACGGTAGTTAACATTATGGTGGACAGAAACCAGACAAAGCCCGTGGAGATCCTACGACCATCCGCAAGTTGCTATACGGCCTTCCTGTGTACAACCGGAGTGGTCTGGAACTCACAGGGACCGCACTAACACGCTGAACTCGGCCGCTGAAATTTGAGTAACGGAGTCGTGTAGAGTTTTGTAATACTTAATAAAGCACCGGGGTGCGAGAACCCAACTTACACACGGTGTATGCCTCAGTCTAACACGAGAGTGATTCTAATAACTGCTCCCCATCTCTCTACTTCGCTACCTCGCCACCTCGCTGCCTCGTGCACTAGAAAGGCCGAGATAGCATGGCAGCGAGATGTCCTCTATCGGCTTCCATAGTTGACCCCTTGTATATATTTAGGCAGTTATGGTGGTGCTTATTCTCAGAAAAAATACGGGAAATATTTCGGTGTGTCCGAAAACCACCATGCCTGGGAATGTCAACTGGAAATCCGAGACTCCCGTGATAAATCAAAACGTCTCATATCGGAGAGCATAATATATTGCCTTGAAAAACGATTGAAATTTTAAACACACAATAAATTAAAAAGAAAAAAATATACCGGTTCTCAAAATCGGTACAAAATCGGAAAATATACCACTTATTTTATATTATTTATTTTAATATAATCTTTGTTTTATTTAATACACGCGCAAATAGCCATGAATTAAATCTGTTTATTAAATAACATTTCGCGGGAATATATTTGCGCTGTGTGACGATGTGACGTCGAAAATCTTTTTTTGCGAAAGGAAATCCCCATGAGAAACTCATTTCACACAGTCGCAAAACCATATGTAGTATGGCCAGTTGAACAATAGGCCTTACTGTGGTGACGTCGTCTACTAATGGAGTACTACTAACAGTTCGTGTTTAGAATATTTACGGTAAACATGGCCTGATTTTTCTACGTCAGTGACCCATTTTATTTATACCGCCGGAACTATCATCCTCGCGTCGGAACTGGCTTCGCTGTGAACCTTCCGTTTGTGCATATTTCACCACACCTAGTATATACTAATTTGGTATCTTTACCCTATGCAAATTTCACATCGACTGAGATATAATAAACATTCTATAACCACCCTGGCTACGCTGAAATGATTTAAGACCAGCGAGTGCACCGGAACTAAAGACGTGACAGTACTGCGATAGCGCTGTAACGTGCCCCCCCCCCCCCCCCCCCCACTTCCCACCCCAAAACAACAACAACAAAATAAAAACACAAAGAAATCAGAAAAAAAAAACAAAAGGCAAATCCATAATATATAATCGAATAAAAACTAAAATGTGAAATGTATATTAAAAAATGTATGTGTATGATATATGATATCATTTATATAATGAGTAAATGATATAAGCTGTAGATACATATTTAACCATGCACAGTTAACTGTATATGTTGAATCCCAGCGCTGTACAAGAGTGACTAATGTCTTTAGTAAAGTGCTACTAGTGTGTCTGACCCAGGAGCCTCTCACCAATGCGGTCGATGTGAGTTCAAGTCCAGCTCATGCTGGCTTCCTCTCCGGCCGTATGCCAGCAACCTGCGGATGGTCGTGGGTTTCCCCCGGGCTGTTCCCGGTTTCCTCCCACCATAATGCTGGCCGCCTTCGCCTAAGTGAAATATTCTTGAGTACGGCGTAAAACACCAATCAGAGAGAGAGACTAGTGTGTCACCATCTGTTGGCCAGTACGGGTAAGGATATCTCGTACAATGTAATAATGGAAGAGCTTAAATACAAATTAAGTTTACATCACTATGTCAATATATGCCCCAAGAGCAAATATATTTGATATATGACGTATGCCAGTTAGAAAATGTAAATTGTCACGGACAATTTAGGGGCTACCTTTAATACGTTGCATTCCCTCTCTCGCTGTTCGTAAGGTCATTGGTGTATGTAGGTATGTATGCCTGGAGTTTAACGTCGTGCTTCCGTTTGCCATCAACCAAAATGGTGCGCAAAACTGTGCTTGGGAAAGTTCGTCAATAACTTGCCAGTTGTCGGCCGTTTTCAACCGGCAGTTCAGTCTCCTCCTTCCATACAACTGATCATTATCGTACATTTTCTTGAGTATAAAAGAATAAATTGTGAACTACTGATAAATATATCAGACACTTTTTTGGGAAACTGGGCCACTGACTATTTTGATATATTCAATTTATATGGTTAGTGTTTTACGCCGTGCTCTAAAATATTTCACTTAAAGGACGTCGGCCAACATTATGGTGGGTGGAAGCCGGTCAGAGCCTAGGGGGAAACCCACGACCATCCGCAGGTTACCGTCAGACCTTCCCACCTACGGCCGGAGAGGAACTTGAACTCACAGCGCTCGCACTGGTGAGAGGCTCCTGTGTCACTACGCTGCTCTTGCGCGCTAACCAACTGAGCCACGGAGGCGCACCTGACTCTTCTGAAAGATTTATACAAAGCAAGGCTTAGTACACTACTAACCGTCCTTGAACTACTCGTAAAAGTGACTATACTGTTTGTTTTGTCGCTTCCCACAAGCACGTGATACCAGATCACTTTCTAGATCAGTTTGGCATGCTCCGCACGTTTCTTTGCGTCTGTCACGCGATCGCCAGGCACGCTAAACGTCACTACCATTGTCGCTAGTGAGTAAAACTGTCTGTAAGGCCAGGCACGCTAAACGTCACTACCATTGTCGCTAGTGAGTAAAACTGTCTGTAAGGCCAGGCACGCTAAACGTCACTACCATTGTCGCTAGTGAGTAAAACTGTCTGTAAGGCCTTGAATCCGTCATAATACAGTACATATATTCATATGTATCGACACACTTTATAAACGCACAACGTAAATCGTGGTAATATTTGTATATAATTCAGGCAAAAAAGATATATTTGTGAGTGATACAGATATATCGCTTAGATATAAGTGATATTCTTATATATTTATTTATTCGATTGGTGTTTTACGCCCTACTCAAGAATATTTCACTCATACAACGGCAGCCAGCATTATGGTGGGTGGAAACCGGGCAGATCCCGGGGGAAACCCACGACCATCCGCAGGTTGCTGACAGACCTTCCCACGTACTATTCTTCTTTAATAATGAGCCCCTTTCAGTTCTACTGGTTATTGCTCAGTTATGTGTTTTCAACATATGACAGTATATATACAGACCTAGAGCCATACCACGCGCAAATCTTCAACAGGATATGTGTAACGCTAATACCGTAATCCAGCACATGGTTTGCTTTGCCCTGTAAAATACTTAAAAAATGAATAAAACAAGTTTTTTTTGTAACCATTTTCATGGGAACAAATTTACATGAAAGATTGATGGAGTAGAAATTCGGTCACATTTTTCACTCGGACTTTTGCGAAGGAGGCTACCCACATGTACGAATTTCTCCAACAGAGTCAGGATTTTATAAATTTTAAACTTATAGTTAGGCTTCTTTGTTTTTTTGTTGTTTTTTTTTTGACTTGTGACAAAGGCTATCACAAGGGAGAGGCGTTCCCACCAGAATTCTCCTTCTTAAAATTTCAGGTTAATTACTACAACTTTCATTTAACATTTGTTGAATATTATCAGACTTGATGCAAGCTTTGGAGGAAAAAAGTTTTGAAAAATTCTGATTTTACACAGAAAAAAAAAACAAAACAAACAGTTCGGGTGTTTTGCGCTATGGGGGTACATGCAGGTATGGTTACTCCAAACATCTGTGTTTATCTGTGAGCAGGTGTTTTGACATAGGAGCATATTCTACTCGGCTGGATCAGTGGACAAATCTAGTTTTAAGTCACATGAATTCACATTGCGCAACTTTGCCGTATAGGCCTACATGGATGTGACCTGCAGAAGCTCTTAGAAATCGTGAACTGCTAAATCACGCAACTCGGTGCCTATTCACCATTGACAGAATAGATCAGAAAAGTTCGATCGACTGAATAGGACAGATCATGAGACTGTGCCTCAGAATAAAGTACACAGACCCATTTAGTGACACCCAGTATTCTGTCACCATCACGAGGGAGGTATAGGCGACATGGGGTGACCGGGTAAAATCCGTTTGTTGACATACGAAAGCAGCGACTGGTTAAATTGTGCTGCTCTGCAATAGTCAGTTATTTACAGGACGTACAGAGGCAGCTACAGATTTGCGGGCGAGCACTGTACTGTGTCCTAATCAGCGGGAATGATCCAGGCGGTCCTTTTAGCGTTGGCTTATTACGCCACTGGTGTTGCAGGTGAATTCACATGGGGTAATGACGCCGCACCCCTGCCGCATTCCATGGTACTAGATGCAGGTAACAACTACCATGTATCTTGGAATTTCAACGAGGAATATTTCTGGTTTCAAGTCACCGTAAAAACGCTCGGCTATGTCGGTTTAGGGTTCTCTCCTAACGGCGGCATGAAAGGTTCAGATATCGTCATCGGTGGTGTGGACGACGCTTCCGGTAGAGGGTATCTGTCTGTAAGTAACCGATTAACCAACCCAGGCTGACTGCCGCTCTTGTGATGTAAAGGTTTGCTTCTTTTAAATGACTTCCGAAAGACTTGGTCTGCTCATTGGCGACCGGAAAGGGAGAGATCCAAACTTTAAATTATAATTCTATTGTTTTAATTTCATATTTATTAAACATATCTATGTATCCTGTTTGGCGTATAGCTCTGTCTAGAGAATGTCATTTAACTCGACATATAGCGTGACACATTTATTTGGAAAATACTTTCAAAATGTATGTATGTACGATATGGAGCACTTGTGTTTTGAACGATATTACGCACTTATCAAATTAAATGATGCTTTTTTAAGGCATAACAATCTTTTCATTTTAAACATAAATCATTAATTATTATTTATTTATTTATTTCATTTGTGTTTTACGCCGTATTCAAGAATATTTCACTTATACGACGGCGGCCAGAATTATGCAAAGAGGAAACAGGGCAGAGCCCGGACGATATCCACGACCGGTTGTTGCCAGACCTTTCCACGTATGGTCGGAGAGGAATCGAGCATGAACTGAGCTTCTTAAACATAAAAGGTCATTGTCTACATTGCGTAATGTCAGATCCATACAGGTATATAAATATTTGAGTGAACAGACTGGCTTATTAGAGAGTGTTCAAAGTTCCTGAAAATGGGAAATGTTTCCTTCTGTTTGCGGGTATGAATCAGGAGCAGTTGTACGTCTTCCTTATTTTAAGGTGCGGAAATCAACTGCAAATCAAATTGTCTATTTTTTTTGGGGTGGGGGGGGGGGGGTTGCTGAAGAGCATCAAATCTGATTTCGTAGAGAGTTCGTGTAGTTTCGAAAGCAACAGAAATTTCCAACGTTCCTACTCGTACTTTCTAGGATCGCCACGCCGTAGGTCAATCTGAGCCTCTGGTAGACACCAATCAGGACTACACTCTCCATTACAGTCATCAGAACGACACCCACACCGTTCTACAGATCAGCCGTAAACTACAACTGTGCAGCGGTGAAGACCATTTCCTGAAGGTGAGCAAGCCATTTTGACTTAAGATTTTCATACGTGCACAATACGTGTAGAATACCTGTTCAATACCTATACAATACCTGTATATTTAGAGTGAAAGGGGTTCCTAAGGAGAACAGCATTTGTCACCATAATATGGCCGAACTGAGCATCGATGCGAAAGGTTTCTTAAGAATGCCAAGGGTTGCTCTGACAGAAAAAAATAACATGTGCCACCAAACTATGTCCAAATTAGGCGTCGATGGAAAAGATACTTATTCTATGCTTATTACTGTCGTTGCGGAGAGAAAATATTTGTCACCAACTCGGTCATGTGATTTATCAGATTAGCTAACTGTTACTGCTTGTGTCAGTCGTTTGCAAGATTATCTAATTTGTTCTCTTTCACTGATCGTTTTGTTTACAAGATTATCTGACTTGTTTTCTCTTACTCGTTGCTTTGTTTGCCAGATTATCTGATTTGTTCTTCTTTGCCGTTTTTCAGGAGGAGACAGTACGCCTGATCTGGGCCTATAACGACGCTGATCCCTCCACAGAAGGCTCTATCCAGTATCATGGTGCTAACAAAGGGAACAAAAACGTGTATCTACTGAACGCTCAGCGTAAAGCACCGCCTCTGCCTGATAATGTGATTATCGAGGACTTCTTGAACAATAAGGTAAGCAACGTGGTTAACTGTCGTTAAAATATGAGACAACATTATTGCCGTTATTTGGCTTACATGTTTAGAATAAACTGCACATTTTATAGTACTAAAAAGTAGCTGAAACCTCTCTAGGTTTTGAACCAACGACCCTACAGTCCGGTATGACACCAAGAGCCAGTAGTGACCCAGGAACCTCACACCAATGAGATCGCTGTGAGTTCAAGTCCGGCTCATGCTGGCTTTCTGTCCGGTCGTATGTGGAAAGGTCTGTCAGGTACCGGCTGATGGGGGTGGGTTCCCCAGGGCTCAGCCCGGTTTCCTGTCACCATAATGTTGGCTACAGTCGCAACTTGCCCAGATCTAGCTGATGCTCACCTGTTCTACAGAAATGACACGAAGTGACTTCATGCGTAATTTCCACCATGAATTATGCTTTAGATGTGTCTGAGGGTTTTTTTTTTGCATAAAATATCTTCTTTGAATTTGCGGAGTATTGTATTTCTCTCTGACAATATAATAGACTACAGGATTGTAAATTCAGGGCATTGTGACAGTTGGTAAATGTTCACACATAATTGGTGAAATTCGGCGCCTTGTCACTTTATGACAGTGTGACGGTTGGCAAACAATTACATATAAATGATGAAATCCGGCCTCTTGTCAGTTTATGACAGTGTGACGGTTGGCAAATAGGCACACAAAACCGGTGAAATCCGGCCTCTTGTCAGTTTATGACAGTGTGACGGTGGGCAAATAGTCACACAAAACCGGTGAAATCCGACCATTTGTCAGTTTATGACAAAGTGACGGTTGTAGTCACACATAATCGGTGAAATCCGGCCTATTGTCAGTTTATGACAGTGAGACGGTTGGTAAACATTCACACATCACTGGTGAAATCTGAACTCTTGTTAAGAAGTTTTTTCTTTGTATTATATTTTAAGTTTTTTACTTCAGGTCCAATTGTTTCAAGCAAAATGAATTTCATAAAAAGGATGATGGTAACGTTGGCCAAACTGTGGAAAATACTGTTTGTTAATTTCAGACTGTTATCCCGAGCAAGTCTACGACATACTGGTGCCAGGCTTTCGCAGTTCCAAAACTGAAAAGAAAACACCATGTTATTAAGGTTGGTATTTTTGCATCATGGCCACAAATGAACTCATGTGTGTTGTATAATCATGAGGGTTGGTGTACTGTAACAACCAGATTGATATCACATGTAGACTTTTTCAATACTAAAACTTAACGATACAGCAGCAGGTGATTGATGTAGATATTCTGTCACTACATATTTTGGCTACGTAAAATATAAACTGACGACCAAAAGAAACTTTACGACTCCGTGAGTTGAATTTAACCAGGCTTTTCAGCAAATTAATACCAAATTATGGTAGGAAAACATTGTACGAATCATATTCCCATGTGCGACAAGCGTCATATACGCCCACACGAATTTGTTTTGAGACAACGACGAAAGTTGATAAATCACGTGACCCATGCATGGCCGCAAAAATGTTACACACAGTGTGATGGACTTGCACATTGACTAAAAACCACCAAAGTAAGGCCTTGATTGACTCCAGGACAACGCGAGAGGTCCCTGGGTATGGTATCCATGGGAGTCACCCGTGCCCACATTGCAAGGACCTTCATCTGCTCTCGTGTAACTGTGTCAAACTTGATGCAACATTACAGACAGACATCGCAGACATCGGACAGGCCAAGAACTACGCCGCCTTGAGAAGACGGATACATGCGAAACGGGTTTCTCCTTACACCTGAGGAACCGCTTCCTGACCGTGACGTCATCGTCAATCAATGCCTTAGGTCACCGGGTCAGTCGGCAGACCGTGTCCAGGCCTATCGACCATTCAGAGGGCAGCTGTTAACAGCCGAACATAGTCGCCAGAGGTTGCGATGAGCTCGAATTGTACGCCGTTGGCAGCGACGTGATTGGCAGGGTGTTGTTTTCACGGATGAAAGCCACTTCTGCCTGTTCCGAGCCGATGGCAGACGGCGAGTTTACCGTCAAAGAGACGAACGAACGGCTGCATCATGCGTCTTGGAGGTGGTACCGTTTGGTGGCGGCAGCGTGATGGTGTGGGGTGGGATTTGTGGAAAGGAACGGACACCACTGGTCATCATCTACGGGAACCTAACAGCTCAACGTTACTGTTGTCCTGCCATTCCTTCAACAGCAGTCACGTGTTGTCCTATACCAGTATGGCAACGTCAGCCCCCTTACAGCTCGAGTTGTGTAGAACTTCCTGAACGCCAACGACGTCAACGTCTTGCCGTGGCCTGCATGTTCCCCAGATATGTCCCCCATAGAACACCTCTGTGATATCATGGGTCGTCAAGTAAGACAAGGGCCACACCTTGCAGCCAACCGACATGAACTGGCGTTCGCTCTTCAAGATGAATTACAACGAATCTTTTCCTATGAGTCGGAGAGTTTCTGCATGATTGGAAGCAAGGGGTGGTCACACGCGATATTGATTTATCTTTCGATATTGACTGATTTTAAAAATAATCAACTTTTTGTATACTCTGCCCATTGTTAACCAAGATGAAATGGCTATTCTTCTACCCCTGCTCTGTTTTGATCACTTGTAAATGATTTGAGGGCTGCTTTGTCCGTTCTTACTCAAGGCTTTCAGTATGTAAATTCATTGGTCTTTTCAATACTATAAACTTTAGTCATCCTGTTTTTTGCTTTGGCAAAATAAATTGATTTGAACTCTTTGTAAGTTTCTTTTGGCCATCAGTTTATATGCATCGATAAATATATAAATAAGTTCTTTAAAAAAATAATAAATAAATAAGTAATGCAGATTATTTCAATGCCCAGGTTGAGCCTATAATACAGCCTGGCCATGAATCTGAGGTTCATCATATCCTCTTATACGGCTGTAACCACAATGTCAGCGAGGAAACCCCCGGCAAAGCACACGAGTGTTACCACAGAAATATGCCACCTGACTTCTGGGGTTGTTCAAGCGTTATGGTGGCGTGGGCAGTTGGGGGAGAGGTAAGACTTAAGTCTGTTTTAGTGTATATATCTGCAATAAACTTTCTCGAGTTCATAACTGTGTTGTGCACGGCAACGGCAAAAGGTCTTTCCAAACTATCACTGAACAATATGAAAGACAAGAGTAAAACCAGAATTGTGACGACTGTGTGATAGCTAGGAAATGCTTAGATAGTAGCAACTTCAACGCCATGTATTTGCCATTTATTACCAGTATTGTTGCGAATAAGCCAACCAGATGTGCGACACACCGGTTACAGATGTTCAGTCGTTCTGTGACGTCTGTAACGAAAATCAAAACTCGAAGGGGGTGGTTCAGCAAAGGACACGTGAGACCCATCTGTAGCACAGATAAAATGAATAACTAACTTCATCATAGGAGTGTAATGATATCGTCTTTTTCAAGGACATGTATTTCTCTTTTTCAAGGACATTTATTTCCCGGAACACGTTGGCTTGCCTTTCGGTTATGAAGAAGACCCTACAATGCTGCTTATGGAGACACACTACGACAACCCACAAAACAAGGAAGGTTTGTTTCCATTTGCTCAGTTACACATGCCTTTAGTTAGTGCATCCGTGAATAGCTCATATTACGCAAATATTTTTATGAACCTATTTTCAAGTCGACCTGACACAGACGAGCATTTGTCAAATGAAACTGTCTTTTATCCTCACAGGGTGTCGACATTATGGCGTGATTCCTTTTATGTGAAAGTAATTCGATGGTTTTTCATGGCCTTTAATTTATTAACGAATTTTTTTCTGGAACTTGTAACTAGCTGTGTTATTTGTGGATGAAATGCAAAAGACTACAGTGCACAAATGTGGTGTAGCGACAGAAGTGTGGTCACTTTCACCATTGGTCACACGTATGCGGTGAAACACGGCCCCTTGTCAATTTACCTGAGTTAAGGTTTCATTTTAAATGTTCATGTATATGTTTAAAAAGCAGCAGCAACAAAAATGTATTTTCATTGGGCCGCTGGTAGTTTAATCTGTATCATGTCCATATAAGGGTATACAGCGCGTGACGACGTCAAGAATTACCAGCTCGAGAGAAGTGATATTGTCAGTATTACTTGTCGAGAGCTGACAATTCCTGATATCCCATCCCACAGCATCCACGATATGTTTTATTATACCGAAATTATATGCACCTTTCCGAGATGCACTTTAAATCATCGAACTTGTAGGTCGGTAGCTGAGCTATAACTACAGACCGGTTGTTTAAAGTGAACATACAGTCTGTCAATATATATATACATAGACAAAAGGACATAGGACACAGTTTTCTCAGGAAAATATGTACAAAAATTGTATAAAGTTTTGAAAGAAGATGAACATCAGTATTGGTGGCGCACTGACGGACAATTCACTTCGAGTGGCTATGTTGTAGACACTGGCGCTGAAAGTGTCACGTGGTAATTGGCTGTCACGTCAAAAAGCCTATTAGCTCTCGATTGTCAGTGTGGTTTCTTATAGTGGATAGACAGATGTCGATTGGGTTTTGCGGTTAGTTTAAGTGTTGAAGTGGTGCATTTTAGACCATACATTTATGAGCAGGGAACTGAAAACGCTTGCCCGTGTTACTAGACGCACATTTTGAGTAGGAGACTGAAGTAACTTGTCAGCGTGAGCTAGCAAGCAAACCGCCTCAGGAGAGTCATTGCTTGAAGATAAATATTGTGACTTTGTGTTATTTTTCCTTGACAAATTCAGATTTATTACGGAAATATGCTCACATTATTTGAATAAAGGTTTGTTTGAAATCAGAAGGTCCTGCTATGTTCAGTAAATAACCCTGATGTCGGCACAGCCAGCTTGGCCTAATGAACACGACGCTTGTGTCCACTAACATCGCCTTGACCGAGCGTCAAACTAAAAGAACACAGAGCAGAGCTGATACTCCTTGGTTGGGTATCAGACGTTTTTGTTCGTATTTTTTCATTGCCACATTGTTTTATACCGATGGAACATGAGAACTCCTAGGTTTTATGATGTCACTCTTCATAGCTATAACATGGCAAAATGGCGTCACCAAATGAGTGGCTAGGTACTGACGATTGTTTGCTATATTTTTGTTGATAAACGGTGTAGAATTTTTAAAATATTTTAGAACATTTCCAGAATACTACTTAAATAATTAATTAAGCTTTATTGGCTGACTTTATGTTCACTAAGTTTCCAGCAAGCAGGTGTCAGAGAGCGCATAAAGGGAGACAACTGCTGTGCAATAAACATGCGCGAGATCATTGGCTATTGCCTGGTGTACTAGGGATATTACTTGAGGGCGTAACCTTGAATTTTTTGGGCGCGTGATTGTTGTACATCATGATTATCGGAATATCATGTGCCCTGTCGACCAATGGAAACCGCTAATCACTCAGTGAGGCACATGTATAATAATACTTTATGCATAAATTACGGACGGTAGGATGTTATCAAATTGTAATCAAATTGCTCTGATAGCTATGGATACAAGTAAGGAATTGCGCTCCAGAAAGAAAACAGCCTTTCTGATGAAGGGTTCCAACTAGGTCCCAAATGAATACATGCGTGTAAAAATAAATATATAAACTGTAAACAAAGCTGAAAACAAGTTTAACGATGCATGGAAGTTATCCGATATTATACTCCATAAAAGAAGGCCACTTTGTTACCTCGCATTCGTGATCGGAGAAAAAAATTAAAAAGCAAAAATACAGTGCCTATCAATTTCGTCAAAACAGGTCTTGTTGATTCGTCCGGATTTAGGCTCACTTTGACCCCTGACCTCAGAGACAACGATGCTGGTATTTTTGAGGTTGGTGAAGTTGTGGGACCAGGTCATATCATTCCGCCATTTGCCGAAAGTTTCCGGACTGTCGGTCAGTGCTTTCCAGAATGCTTGGAGCAGGTTAGTAACTAACCCAACAAACATCAGTGTTGAAACTTTGTCACTTAATCTGTGACGAAAACAGAACATATATCTTTTTGTTATAATTTATAATTTGCATAGCCTGTAACAGGAGTCCTTCACCAGTCAAACAACAGATGTAGAGCAGTGACAGTAAACGGTGCAAGAGCCCATAAGTTGTTGGAACAAGAGAGGGGAGATTAAAAGAAAAAGTTGAAATATTGACAGACTTCTCTTAAAATAACTAAGCATTTATCACGTTGTCAACATGTCAATTTCTAGGGCCCAAAACTAGGCTCTAGTATCATCCTTCAAGCATCGTTTCCGCTCAAGTCGCACCAGGGAATGTCTTCCAGCAAACTGCATATTGTCCTGAGTTTCCCGCTGCGTCTGCCCGGTTTCCTCTCGCCACAATCCTGACCGCCGTCGTATATGTGAAGTATTCTTGAGTACAGTTTAAAATTCAAGTGAAATGAACTAACAAATGAATTGTTATAGTTTAAAAGTCAGAAATGGTTTTGTAGGATCGCCTCCAAAACTAGAAGCAATGTTGCTAAAAGGTCTTTGAAATATAATGTTTTTTTCTCACTTGAGAATATTGAACTTTGATGATAACAGTTAGATGCGTGGGCGGAGAAAGTTGCCTAGCACCGCAAGTCTCTATGTACCGGAACATAGTTCTGAGGTAAAGCCGCAGACGATTCAACCTTATGATTCGAACACATCAGCCTGTGTTCTCTATGATGCTATTGTAAATTCATCACGGATTCGAAACCAGAACCTGTATCCTTTTGTGTGATTTTCTCATTTGTGAAAATTATGTATATATTTCTTTATTTTATTTTTTATTTTATTTTATTTTTTTGAAGCATATTTTATTTGTATAACTATTGACTCAATAGGCGCTAAAAGGCCGACCTGAAGGTGTCAAAGTGTTTGGGACCATGCTACACTCTCATTTGCTGGGACATGCCATGCGCGTACGTCATTTCCGGCAGGGCGCTTACCAGCAACTTGTGGCGGAAGACAACAACTACGACTTCAACTACCAGTACACAAGAATCATGGGAAAAGAAATCGATGTATTGCCGGTAATGTGATGAAAACTGAAAACTGTGGATATCACTCCGTTAAATCGGAAATGTTATAGCCTATATAATTTTAATAATGTGAAATCCACTATTTTGGCAGTGACCCATGAGGCAAAGTATTTATAATGCTTGGTTAAAGCTTTCCTAATTGTTGGAAATTCAGCACTTTACAAAATGTTGAGAAAGTGTTGTAAAATAGCATTGTATAATGTATCCAATTAACATTTGATAAATGGTAACATAATATGGCAACTTGCAGACAATCATTAGACAGCGTAGATAACATATTCAACTATTTGGCACTGACGTATAAATTTTTAACATGTAGTGTATTTTCATCTCATACTAGTAGATAACGAAGACCTAGTCACATTTGTGTTGTACGGGAATGCAGAATTGATTCTGATTGGTTGGTATGAAATATAGGCAAGTCCAAGCTATGAACTGAATTTTAGGCATGGCATATTTATTCAAGCGTGACCAAAGCTGTGGGTTTAACACGGGAAACCTTCTCTCCGCCAATCAACGCCAGTGGTGTGTCCTTTTAAGAGCGTACTCGTGGTGCCAGGCTATTGTCCACCGTTTTGTAAGGCTTGAGGCAAAAAACTGTGTATTTGATCACTAATCATGCCTCATACAGGCCCAAGGAACTTCCGGTCGACAATGCGCATGTCTGATATAAGGACTTCCAACCAACAAATGCACATGTATCATATAAGCACATTAGGTCCCCAAAACCGATAGCTGTTTTAAAGCTGGCCTGATTGAGAATTGAAAAGAGCCTGTTTAAATAGTTCAGGTTTTATGGAAACAAGTTTTGCCTTGTGAGGTTAAAGGTGACTCTTTGGAACGTAAGGAGACTGTTTAAAACACATATAATTTCTTAGTTCTTTGGTATAAATTCAGCCAATAATACTGCTGAAAGGAATTAGAGTTGCAAAAGCAATCACCCACATGAATAGGACGAATTGGCTTTGTTTACAAACTAACCGTTACATTGAAGATTACTGCATTTAGTGTGCTTGCTTTCTAATCTTTTTGATGTATTTTGACTTAAGGTTTTGTTTTATGAAAAACAATCAATTTGATCATAAAACCAATGAATCAGTGGATAAACTTTCTTTTTATTTATTTGATTGGTGTTTTACACCGTACTGAAGAATATTTCACTTATACTACGGCGGCCAACATTATAGTGGGTGGAAACCGGGCAGAGCCCGGGGAAAACCGACGACCATCCGCAGGATGCTGACAGACCTTCCCACGTAAGGATGAACTTTCTATTATTGAGCCTCATGATATATCTGACTAACGCAAACAATGGTCTGGTTTCCGTTTCTTTACTAGGGGGATCACTTCATCACGGAATGTGACTACAGGAGCACAGACCGGAAGAACATCACTCTTGTAAGTACATTTTATTCTCGTATTCCAGAGATTACTTTTTTAAATGAAATTTCTGTATTTGATCTTGGCTACCATAAGCAGTTAACGGTGCAGATAGTGACAGCTTTTACACTAGCTAACGACTACTAGTCTTTTAGAAATCGTGGTCAGACGTGAAAAAGCTTGTAAGGTTTAGGCCTAGTACTCCAAATGTGTTTTCCTCTGCCCATAAAACTAACCGGTATGGAGTAACACAACAATGAAGTAGACTTAAATGAACGATGTTTTACAAAACAATGAAGTATATGAAGAAGTAAATCAATACTGACTTAATCTTATAAGAATCACTAGTTTAGAAAACCATGTTTAACTGTTCACACTGACGAAATTTTGTCAGTAACTTGTCAATAATGTGTAGCTTTATCCGGCCTGGGCACCTAATGCCCCTTATCCTTTAAAAATGACCGTTATGGTAAAACTAAAAAATATTGAGGCTTAAAATAATTAGTCATTCAATCAATCAAGCATTACCACTACATAGAGGCCGATCAAGCTGAGCGGAGGGAGCGGGGGGTTATGGCGTTGATGGGTTTCACCTCTGCTTAACAATCTAAATAAGCAATGCCTATATCGTTTCTCTCCCACAGGGTGGTTTGTCAACACGGCAAGAGATGTGCCTGGGGTTTCTGATGTACTATCCCAAGATAAAACTGGCCAACTGCCAGAGCACGCCCACTCCACAGTACCTATCCTCGTTCCTGGGCGTTACCATAAAGTACGTCAAAATCACTATCAAATTTATGTCTTTCTGAACACGCCCACACGTCTCTAGATTGTCTCGACTGTAAACATTAAAACCACGATCGAACTGTATTTCTTACTGAGAACGCACACACATCGTTGTCTCCATTTGGTAGCATTAATTAAATTAATGATGGAAATAACATTCTGTCTGAACACACCCACCGAGATGTAGGTATCCTCGATACGGCGTCAATCAAATGTATTGTAGAAACTGGCCAATTATATGAGCAGGCTTACTTTACAACGCCTATCCTCGTTCCGGGGCGTTGCGATACGGTGCGCAAGAATCAATCCGGGTTTCTTTCTGGGCACGCCCACATATTTGTATCTTGTCTCGATCGAGGACGTCTCCATAATGTTCGTTAAAATATAGATGGAAATGATATGTTTTTATTTAGCACGCCTACAGAGGTGTAGTTATCCCCGATCGAGGACGTCACCATGTTTGGTCAAATTTATTTTGGATTTTGATCACTTGTGCGAGTACCTATCGAGAATGTCAGCGTGCGTTTGATCACATTTATTTTGAAAACTGGCCAGTTTTTTGAGCACGCCCAATTTACAGTATTTATCCTTGTGCCTAAGTGTCAACATAAAGTACTTCATGCTACAGTATGATAAAACTAGCCAATGGTATTTGAGCACGCTGTCTCAGGTGGTTATCCATGCTCCTGGGCGTCACTAAAAATCAAGGGTCGGTTGTTCAAAAGTGTGTTGAAAGTGAAGCCAGGCTTAAAGCTTAATACTAGCCTTGTCTTAATCTAAAACTAATGACCCTTTAGTCCTGACTTAAGTTAATACCGTGCTTAACTGCTGATACACTTTTGAACAACTGGGCCTAAAAGACAAACACGATAATACAATTTCCATACATACTTCCTCACTTTTTTGCTGTTTGATAAATTTTCAGTCCCCAGTATACAGTGACTGCTCCTCCGGAGCATGCCGGGAAGGGTCTTCACGACATTCTCCGTAACAACGTCGACTGGAAGAATGATTCTGTGCGAGAAGCTTTCCAACAGTGGGCCGAGAAAGATGGCGTTGATGGCTTCTTTGTTGAATGTTCTTACGGTTTATACAACTATCCGGTAAATTGCTATTTTTTATTTATTTGATTCGTGTTTTACTCAAGAATATTACACTTCTACCACGGCGGCCGGCATTACGGTTGGAGGAAGCCGGGCAGAGCCCGGGTAAAACCCACAACCATCCGCAGGTTGCTGAAGTCCTTTCCACGTACCGCCGGAGAGGAAGCCAGCATCAGCTGGCCTTCAACTTACAGCGATTGCATTGGTGCAAGGCTCCTGTGTCATTGCGCCGTGCTGGCGTGCTAACCCCTTCGGCCACCCTTATTATTCATTTTTATAGTAGTAATAATAGCCAACATAGTCACATATCCACATCATAATAATGATGTTAATAATAATAATAATAATAATAATAACAATAATAATAATAATAGCTGTTGTTATACTTATAACGATATCCATCACCATAAGGATCATCATTACCACTACCACCGACAACAACAACAAAAATCACACCGAGAGCGCAAACTTTCGCTGCAGTTGAATGTACAAAACTACCACTACAGCCAAAAGGGCAATACTCTGCATGTTTGTTGTATCTTGCAACGACGAAAAATCGTATGGAAATATCCTGAACCTAGGACCTGACCTGGATCACCCCCAAATGTAATGGACTAGTCCTTGTACCCTGGGTAGCCCTTTCCATAAAGATTTGACGAGTATCTTACATTTTGTGAAGAATCGTTAAAAATCATGGATATGGATCACGAAGTGCGCAAAGTCTGACAGACAGGTTGTTGTTATGAATCGTTTAAAAATTTCATCGATGTGGATACAACCAAGATTTAGCAGATTGGTGCTTGGTTCAAGGTCAAACAGCGCACCACCTTTCATTCAAATCAACCTAACCCGCGGATGGTCGTAGGTTTCCCCCGGGCTCTTCCCGGTTTCCTCCCACCATAATGCAGGCCGCCGTCGTATAAGCGAAATATTCTTCAGTACGGCGTAAAACATCAATCAAATAAATAAATAGAAAGTTTATCCACTGATTCATTGGTTTATGATCAAATTGATTGTTTTTCATAAAACAAAACCTTAAGTCAAAATACATCAAAAAGATTAGAAAGCAAGCACACTAAATGCAATAATCTTAAATGTAACAGTTAAAATAAAATAAATAAATAAATCAGACTATAACGTTTTTCATTGTCAGAGAGACACACAGAGACAGACAAATGCAGATCGTCTAAAACATTACCTACATTACAAAGAAATACAAACGTAAGATTTATAACCCATCTCCGACAAAACACTTCAGCTAACGGCATACTGTTCTTCATCTATGCTGCACAGCGGTAGATTTTGTACATCTTACGTTCCGTTTATTCTGCCCAAACGCAATACGTAGAGAACATACGTCGCAAAAGTAGTGCAAGCCAATTTCCTGACGAGGCCGTCCGCTTTTGAACAGGTACATGTGATTGGTTAAACACCGACAAGTTCTTCGTAAAAGCGGCCATGGCTGGACAAAAGCGGCTGTCGTTATGTGGGAAAGTACTTAGAACCAGATTGGATGACCATGACTACTGCGCGCAGTGAACAGCAGCTGAAAGGAACGTATAACTTACATATCCAGTCTATTACAAGGCATTTGAAACCTCATATGTCTTATAATTTTCAGATTGATGGAAACGTCAGGTCAATTTCGAAGACGTCTACTCTGCCAACAGGAGAAACCTGTACAAGTGGGTGTTTGCGCCCACACCTGTCGGAGCTCTTCTGGGCCCTTAGCTTCATCGCTTTGTTTGCATACTTTTGAGTGACTTTTATATCACGCGTAATATGACTCAACGACAATATATTTTTGTTAAAAGTTTACACTTTGTGTATTTTCTAATTTACTTGGAACATCCGATGTATCGTAACGTACAATAAAGATCTACATATATTTTCCTTTTGCATGCACAGAGTGTTAGAGTTTTTGTTATGACTTGGTGTATTTTTGAGAGTGTATCGTCAGATTATCACTGGATGATTGTTTCCTAACTATTACATTTTAGCGTAAAAACTTCAAATATATTTTAAAACGAAGTAATTCAGTCTTTATCTCCCTAGTTTCTCAAGGAAGATTTTTGCTTTCGATTAGGATCTAAGAAAAATATCAAAGTGGAGCTGAACGCAGTCTTTGTGATGCTGGGTGCGATTCAGGGTGGACATTATTCGGAGAGCTATTAAATCTTCGCAAGGAACGCTGAGTGGTTAACTGGTTCTTTAAGACTTTAATTCTCAGACCGAATACCTATAGGCCTATAACTATAAAGGAATGGGTCTATTTTATGCTTAATTGGTTTAAGACCCAAGAAACAGAATGCCGAGGGTCCAAAAGTTTGCGTTTGCAAATACGGCAATGATAACGTCTTTTCCATGCTCACTTCCTTCGGCTTCACGAAACTTACATTCTTCAGATCTCCAAAAGTATCTAGTGACTGTTTCAACATGCTGCTTGGTTCGTACACAAAACCTTCATTTTTCAGATCCCCAAAAGGGGCTAGTGACAATTTCAACATACATCAAACGTTTTTTTTTTTTTGTAGATTTTCAAATGGCTAGGTGACAATGTCAATAAACACTGGCAAATACTGGGTTTGTACACAAAATTGACACAGATATACTACCGCTAATAATTCAAATCTCCAAAAGCACTTAGTGACAGCAAAACAGTTCATGACCTAAAACCCACATAACCGTGATCTACAGAAAAGCTTGTTGACAGAAGAGCAATTCCTGCCTCGCATCTTTTAAGTGTTGATAGCCAACATTTTGCTCTCTTGAAAGCGGGCGTAAGCCAGTATGATGTGTATCTAGTTTTGCTCCATTGCGTGACCTGAATTTAGCAGAATGGCACTGTCACATTCGGTAAAGTGTCTCATGCAGACAGAATTAGGTGTCACATTTGCAATGTATCATAATCAGACTGTGTGATGATATGATCTAACTTGGTTGGCGTCCCCATTCATGGAATGGTGAAGACCGCTTCGGTGGCGTAATGGTTAGAGCGGTCCTCCTCGAAGTCGGGAGACCCTGGAATCAAATCCGTGCCGGGTCATACCCAAGACCCCAAAAATAGTACTTGTTGCTGTCTCGCTTGGCGCTCAACCCTGAGAGCATACTGTGATGAAAACTTATGGACAATCTGTTATTCATATCAGATTGACTGGTGTTACCTGAAAGTAATGTGGTTGTCTGTTGTTACAATGGTAGTGTAATTGTTATTACTTGAATGTACTGAGTATTTCACATAAAATACATGCTCTACAACAACGACAATGTGAAAATGGGTAAAAATATCAATAAATAACTGTCGTCTTCGACTTAACCGCACCTCTGCTGTTAAGTTCTAAAACTGGCATATTACAGCGTGAGCATTCAGAGGAACTCTCGTATCTGCTGATCGAGTCTGAGACAAGCAATCACCACCATCGAGCATGAGGCCTACAGATGTTTTTTTGGACATTGAACTGTGAATATTCCTACGCCTCTTATGCATGTCTAACATATTATTGTTAACGAAAATGAAATAAGAGATTCATGGGGTTATTTTTGATAAAGGTATGTGTTGTTGACGATTGATAACAACAACAACAACAACAACAGTCAAAATTTCAGTGACCGATTCTTACAAAATTCTGTTATGTTGGTTTAAAACTCATAATTTATGGAACATGTATATACTGCTGGAGTTTCTATGGTCGGTTAGAAGCTTTTTAGATATTTATTTCCGATCGAAATGATTCACGTCACTCCATCGTGGTTCTTAAAGTCTGCCATGATGTTCAACATTTCGGATTGGAAGCTTCCGAATCTAGGATTTTCATAATTACGAAAAGGGTAGTAGATACCCCCCCTGAACAGCCCCATTCTATTACGATTACACCCGTCAAGCCAATCCTTAGGACCATAGCTACTCAAACCCCACGTGGTGAACCCACTCAGACAGACGATATGTCTTTCACAATGGCCACAAGGCTTATCGCCATCTTTTCGGAAATACTAATAAAAGTCTTCGAAATCGAAGACCCTAAGAGTTTGGTACAAGTAGTGTTTAGCATCGCTCAGAGTCGTCTTGGCTCTGAGGCTGTTGATTTTAAAAGACTGAACAATATTCTATTTACTGTGTCCTCGGATGATGAAGATTTATAATGTATCCTTTATATAATATAAATATATATTCCTATCTTGTTTTACCTTTTTTATCAATGACTTTTAACATGTTACATCAGAATATTTGCGGTCTTGGCGCTCATGGAGAGGAATTCAAGTGTTATATTCAAAATCTTAAGCCCGCTCCTCATGTTATATGTCTTCAAGAAACTTTTTTAAAGCCTGGGTATTTTATAGGTAGAATGGATAGGAATACACACGGGAGAGGGGGCCTGGCCATGCTTCTAAAGACGGCCTACCCTTTTCAGAACTAAAGTTACCTCCCTTTAACAGTATTGAGGCACAATTTTTTAATATTGCTACGAGGTCTGGTGCACCCACAAGTGTTGTTAATACATACAATCCTTCTAGTCGTATTGATAGAAAAGATTTTGATACTCTTATGTCTTATATTAATAGCACTTATATATTGTGTGGGGATTTTAACGCTTACGGACCCTTATGGGGTAGCATTACATCGAATTTCAGTGGACGGGTAATGACTGCTCTAGTTAATGATTATGAAATGTGTGTTTTAAATGATGGGACGGGCACTCGTGTAGATCCTCATTCTGGTAATCTGTCTCACTTAGACCTTACTCTTTGCTCAGCAGATATAGGTCTGTCTTTTAATTGGTTCGTTGATACCATAAGCCCTTGTCCTAGCGACCACTTACCAGTTCTAGTCACCTGTAATATAGACCACCATGTGAATCCTGTAGGCCAGCCTCCCAGATGGTGTGTGAAAAGGGCAAACTGGGATGTATACAAAGAAGAATGTTTGAGGTCTTTTTCTCAGGATGTGTATAATAATGATGTTGATATTTTTGCAGATAATGTACTTAATGCCATTGATGTGGCTGCACAAAAATGCATTCCAAAATCCTCAGGTAAGGTGTCTAGTAAAATACCTGTTCCTTGGTGGAACGACGATTGTTCTAATGCTATAAAAAATCGGAAACGTTTAAAAAATCGTGCAAAACGCACTCGCCTATACCAAGACATTGTTTTATTTAAACGAGCTAAAGCTGTTGCACAGCGGGTGATTAAAACAGCTCAGAGAGATCACTGGCGACAATACTGTTCGAATTTATCTGAAAATACAAATACCAAAGAAGTCTGGAATAAAATAAACTCGATTAAAGGTAAAAGAAAATCAAATAACATCCCAACTATTGTTCATAATAATAGTAATTATGTTACTAAGATTGACAAAGCCAATATTTTGGTAGACAGTTTCTCTTTCGTTTCCAGTTCAAACAATTATTCTCCTGAGTTTATATCCCATAAGGAAAATATTGAAGAAATGCATCCTTTTAATAATATTCTTTTTGATGACATGCCAATTAACAATGATTTTTCTTTACTAGAATTAAAGCAGGCCTTATCCTCATGTTCGGATTCGTCACCGGGTGAGGATACTATTACATACTCCATGTTGTACAATTTGCCATATCACTGTATGACTATATTACTATTGCTCTACAATGCCGTTTGGTCTAGTATGAAACTCCCGGCTAAATGGAAAACGGCAATTGTTGTGCCCGTTGCTAAACCAGGTAAGGATCCCTCGTTCACATCTTCGTACAGGCCTATAGCCCTCACGTCCTGTCTCTGCAAGATCATGGAGCGTATGATAAATTCTAGATTGATGTGGTTTTTGGAGAAACACAATATACTTAGTCCAGTACAGAGCGGTTTTAGAAACAAACGTTGTACTACTGACCATGTGGTTAATTTAGAAACCTCCATCAGACACTCTTTTAAATATAAAGATTATCTACTTGCTGTGTTTCTCGATATAGAAAAAGCGTATGATATGGTTTGGAGGACTGGGGTGTTAATTAAGCTGCGTAATATTGGCATTGGTGGGAAAATGTTGGGTTTTTTTAAAAGATTTCCTGTCCGGACGTTTTATTAAAGTTCGAGTGGGACAGAGTTATTCTCGCATGGTTCCGGTGGAGAATGGGGTTCCCCAGGGAAGTGTCTTATCTCCCACTTTATTTAACGTAGCCATAAATGACTTACCAAATGCCATATCCCCTAAATTAAATTGCACGCTTTTCCCTGATGATAAATCCATGTGGTTTTGCTCTAGGTCCCTTGCCTCTTGTGTCAAGCATATTCAGCAAGGTCTAGATGATATAATGAAATGGAGCCGGGACTGGGGGTTTAAGTTTTCTTCTGTTAAAACAGAAGCTGTTGTGTTTACACGGCGCCATACTGGTAATGTTTGTCTAACCCTTAATAACTCGACGATCAAAATCTCCTCTTCTTTTAAGTATCTCGGGGTTATATTCGATAATAGGCTTACTTGGGGTAGACATATTGACTATTTGATAGCAAGATGTGATAAAGTTGTAAATTTAATGAGGTGTGTATCGGGCAAATCTTGGGGGGGCTGAGAAAAAATCATTACTACTGCTATATCGCTCTCTCATCCGTACCAAACTTGATTATTGTTGTGAAGCCTATGATTCTGCTTGCATTACGCTTAAAGAAAAATTAGATTCTGTTCAGTGCGCAGCGCTGCGGATATGTACAGGAGGCATGCGCACCACACCACTTAACGTTCTACAGGTATTCTGTAACGAATGGCCATTGTCTATCCGTCGGCGCCTGCGCACCCTCAAGTTCTTTTTCAGGCTCAAATGTTCGGTTAATAATGCTTCGTCTCGTTTGCTCGAACCTTCCTTTTATGACAACTTGCATCACTTAAATAGTTATGCTGGGTTACCATTTAGTTTGAGATCAAAGAACATATCTTCGTCTTTAGATTGTGATAATGTTGCTTTGCAGTCATCCCGTGTTCCTGATTTCCCCACATGGAATCTAGAACCTCCCTATATTTCGACTACTCTGAACGAGGATAGAAAAAAATCTGATAATCCGAATGTTTCCTTACTATGTGCTACGGAATATATACATACAAGCCTATCCCAGTACTTGCAGGTATACACTGTGAGTTTTGACTGGGTACCAGCTCATGTCGGTATTGTGGGGAACGAAATGGCCTGGCGAAGAGAGCTTTATCCTTTTTAGATATATCCATACACGTGCCCTTAAACATTAATGAAATTATGAGTCATGTCGCATCTAAGTTTGTGGATATTTGGCAGCGGCAGTGGATGAAGCTAATAAGGGGAGGTTTTTTCACGAGTATAATCGTTCTGTCTTGTTAAATTCGCCAATATCATTACGTTCCCGACGAGATGAAACGCTAGTTTTCCGCCTTATTTCTGGACATGTACCTACAAATACCTATTTATTCAGAATGAATCTGCACCCATCTGGGTTATGTGACATATGCCTAGTTAACGATGATATCGCTCATCTCTTATTTACGTGTACCCGGCACTCTAACGCTCGCCGTGTTCTTTACCGGGACTTACGCTCCATTGGCCTTCGGCATTTTACGTTAGCATCTGTTTTAAATCCTAAAGCCAACCGAAATAAGACTTTCCAGGCCCTGGCCAATTTTCTTAACAGATGTCGTCGTTTTTAATAATCCGTTTTTTTTTTTTTGTTTTTGTTTTTGTTTTTTTTTTTAATGTTAACATGGTTGGATCGGCCTATCTGTTGCTTTTAAAGTGGTTGTTGTCGTTTTTTTACCCGAACAGAACTGATATGAGCTGACGCTTCTACTGTTTTTTTGTCCAGGTATTGTGTATGTATACTGTTCAGCTCTTCCTGTACTATACTCTGTGTTCTGTATATGTTATAACATCTTGAGTGTTCTAACGCCCACCTTTCCCAAAATCTCTCTTTAACCCATGTACCTGCCCAACTTGTACTGTAAATATGGATTGTACATTAAGAAACGGTCATCATAGTGAATAATGACCCTCTGCAAACACTTTTTTTTCTTCTGTTAGTCATCAAGCCCAAAATTCGTCGGCTATAATGCCACAATGTCCATAGCACTAGTATTGAAACTTCTTCTTCTTGTCCTAAATAATATACTCTTCCTTTATATACTATCCAGCTTAAAAGCATTTTCAATGACGCCAAGTTTTGGTGCGCATCGGCCCTTTGGGCCGGAAAAGCGCCATTGCAAATCAACACCCCCCCCCCCCCCCCCGTCTGACAGATGGTCCTGAAGTTCTACGACAGTCACGATCGAAGACAAGAGCAAAAGCAAAGGCAAGGTCAAGACAAGCCACAGAAGATCAGTTAGAAGATACCACAGATGAAAATTTACAGTTACTGAAGTATACAGATGCAAGACAGCTATACAGTCTCAAAACACCATTTATACATCATTGAGCATTCCATAGGGAATCAGCATAGACATTTGCCAAGGATCACCGATCCTCCGAAGAGGAGCCGATCTTGAATGACAGCCGGCGGAGCTAGTGGATTCGATCCCGCGGGAGATTTGCTCGATCCCGCGGAGATCAGTAATCTTCAGTATATTACGCAGGAAGAATTTAGTGTTATATTGAAGGGACTGTGACTATACGAGTTAAAGAGTTATTTATCTTGTATTAAAATATACCTAAGAATTACGGTTAGGTAGAAACTCCAGCACATATTGAAAAAACAAAACTGAAAACTAAATCTTCGGATCTTCCATTACGCTGTTCTTGCTGATTCACTGAAATAAAGTTGTAAGACTGAGTTTTCTTCCAAGAGTCATAGTTGAACAACATCAGGTCGACTGGCCAAATGTCCCACTTTTTTTCATTGAATATCCCCTCCATTTTTACATAGTATAGCTGTGAAAAACAATGAGATTCGGAAGAGCTCAAGGATGAGTTTTGGATAAAATGTTACAAAAGATATTTTCATATCTTTAGTAAAAACCCACTTTTTGTGAAAAGTGAAGAGGACAGATTTTACGGCCATTAGGATAGGAATCATTTATTTATTTCATCGGCGTTTTGCGCCGTACTCAATAATTTCACTCATACGACCAACATTATAATGGGAGGAAACCGGGCCGAGCCTGGGGTAAACCCACGACCATCCGCAGGTTGCTGACAAAAATCCCCACTTAGGGCCGGAGAGGAAGCCAGTATGAGCTGGATTTGAACTCACAGTGGCCACATTGGTGGCAGGCTTTCGGGTCATCGCGCCGAGCTGGCGTGCTAATCATGGAGCACTTCCCCCACTTCCCATCAACATTCCAACGTTGGAATCATGATAGTACTGAGTAAGTTGCTGTAAACTTTTGTCTATCCTGCATGCGTAAGTAACAGAGTAGGTCTATCCGAATGACAACTTCATAGTAAGGCCTAGTCGCTTAATTACAAAATGCCAAACTGACTTCGGTTCAAGCACGCGACGCCAATGAGCGAGGTAGCTGCAGTGATTGCACATGGCCTGGATTTCTTCGCTACCGAACAAACAAGCCCAGGTGGCCAAGTTTAAGTATTATAACCCCCAGTAGCCAGACGTAATTTTGCACACTTTTGTGAGTCTCTCACGCCTGGAAGTTTACATGAGCTCGAACGCAATTTTGAGTAAAAACTATGTACAATAACGCATGAAAGGCCAGAACTGAGCTAAATCCTAGGCTGTCTCCAAAGGATTTGTTTTTCCCCACGCCTTCTAATGCGTGTACGAAATCGCCACCTTGGTTAAGTCAAAGACGTGGAATTCTAACCCCACACATCTATTCAGGGACATTCTCGTGAACAAAGTCAGTGGAAATCAATTTTTACGATCTATTCATCTCCAAAAATTTGCTATAAAATAGTACAAAATGTATTTACAACAGAATCAGTACATCATATAAAACAAATAACATTAACAAACGTGGGCGATAACTGAAAGACACTTTATCATTATCGTTACCAATATTCAGCCAAAATATAACAATGACAACATTGACATCTTACATTTCAGAATTACTAGCTTAAATACCTAGGAATAAACGTATGAAATGTATAAAACAACACAGAAATATTCACATTTTCTTGGTGCAAGAGCGCAGACATAAATACTATAAAAATGTCACAAATTGTGAAATGTCACAAATCGAATCCAATACGTATTTATTTTACGACAACACATAACGTAAAAACAGTGATATTAAGCACAAAAATAAAAGTATATCTACATAAATATGTCAGCATTTGAGCATTAAAATATATTTACTTCGACTAGATTTGGCACCATTATATGCATTGTGTTTCCAGTCTTCCGAATCAGTCGTCGAAAGCACGCGCAAGAATCTGAAGGTCATGAATATTGCTGCGAGAATCTCGCATCCAGCGCGAGAGTTTGTTGATGATTCTGATCTCTCAGACACAAATTTAACGTTTAAATTGTTACTTGCCAGCTACCTGGTGTGTCAAACTGTGACTTTACAGACATTTTGTTTCGTACGAGATGTATTCATAGATTATTTGGCACTGTCCTGAGACAAGTTCTGTTATCTTTTGTCAACTCGTTATCACAGCAAAGAAAGTCATACATTGTAAAGAATAGAGTTGTGCAAAATTAAGGTTTTTTTCCCTGATTTTATATTAATGCTATACGATATTTTTTTCAGCTTTACATCGGCCAGTAGATTTTGGCGCCCAAGGAACGGGAAAGACATAGTTTTATCATCCAAACCGATGATCGTTGCGCGGGTGGGGATGTGGGGGCAGGGATGAGGTGAATGATTAAGACGGTTGCATTACTCAAGACCTTCAGATACGTGTTTGAGCCTCTATACTCTGTGACTGCCTCACGCTGGGTCTCTCGATATTCACCACAGTCGAGTTCTGATTCGCTGGATTGCGCATGGACACCGACCTGTTAATAAGTTCAAGGCGATATTGCTGATTCTTGCGTTTCTTACTGCTGATTTTTCTGGAGTGTCGACTAAACGTGGCATTTCGCTTAACGGGAGATGAAGGATCCTCGTTGAAATGTGCCTTCTTCTTCTGCCTGCTTGTCATGCGCCTAATGTTCCTCTCGAAGAGCTTCTGCAGTTGCGGGACGTCGGCGTCGTTGTCGTCTTGAACGCGCGGTACAGGCTCGTGCTCTCTGTACCCGGAATCGTCATCACTTACGTCGTCGGAACAATCTGGCTCAGGCTCCACCGTGGCCAATCGCCTCGTCTCCTCCAGGGCGAACTTCACAAAATCCTCCTCCCCGAAGTTATTTCTGAACCAGTCGATGTGAGTACTGGACATCAAGTGAAGAAACGTTCCCCAGCGATGAGCGAACATGGCCAAGAACTGTAGCAACAAGATGAAGGCGAAAATAGCTAGGAAGAGTAGAGAGAGCGGTTCGTACTTTCCTTCGATGAAGAACCCTTTGATTTCGTCCTCCAGAACTTGCAGTTGAATCGTGATCACTGTCCAGAGAAAGTTCACGAGCATGAAGGCGAAGACGACGTTGTTGCGCAACGAAATCAAATCGTCCTTGATTTTCTGCTGGTGGCCTTTGTCTTCGTCGATAGGGTGCAGGTACTTTCCGATGATGTCCACCCAAAAGTCGTTCTCTGAGCTGTTGATCTTGACCGTTCTGCCTCTGCCCACGTAGTCAACCTTTGTCCAGTCCACGTTTTGGATGCCTCGCTCCTGTCTGAAGCTGTGCGCTACGTTGACGTGCGGTAGGACCGGCGAACGAGATGTGTTTTCCACTATGAGTTCATCCTGACTACTAGCTTCACCCTCTTCCGCAGCAGTCAGATTGGTGGTTTCGTCTGATTTGCTATCCTTATTTTTCATTATACCTCTGACCAGGTCCTTCACTTCCTCGACGACTGTGCCCAACCCAAGCCAACCCAATATACCTTTGTTGCGTTTTCTCTCTTGCTTTTTTAGCAGCTCCTTCCGCTGATCCGCCAACTCCTCCGCCGTCATTTTCTTGGGTAATTCTCTCGTTCCCCAAGAGACGTTATGCATGTTGCACAGGTAGAACACTGTCAGGAGGATGAAAGTGGATGGGACGGTAAGGAAATACAGTATACCGTAGATCAATGATGTGAACTCTTGCGGGTGGAAGCTACCAGCGATCAAGAAAATGGCTGCCATTCCAGTCAAGAAAACAACGTTTGGACTCGAGAACTCTTCCTTGACGATATTGAAAATCGTACCGACTGTCACGATCACCATGACGACGGTGTAGAGGGCGCTCAAAATTCCTGCCACATTCAGCTGGGTTTTAGTTTTGCACTTCATGCAGATAATTGTGAAGAAGAGAACCGGTAGTACAGCGAGAGCATACGATGGCCAGATTCCGATCTTCAAGATGGTGAAGAAGGAGCCGGTGATGACCAGCACAACAGTAGATGGAGCCAGGATCGTCGAGGCCATGAGCACGAACTGGTACAGGATGTAAAGTTTGCTAATGTTGTCGTTAACTTGAACTGTTGGTCGCCAGCTGGAGAGAAGATCAACTTGGTTCGCCATTGTCGACGGCGACCATCTTCGCCTCTGGTTGAAGAATTCCTCAAATGTCTCCGGGGCAAAGGTCAAAGCATCCGCGCCTGCGCAGTAATCGATTCTGTGTCCTTGTTGCAGCAACAGTGTACATAGCCAACGATCTTCACCTAAACAGGGAAAAATACACATTTATTAGGTGTTACTGAAAAGAGAATTTTTTAAAATTTAGTTTTATTAATACTAATTAAAGTTTCACTCTACAAAGTCTTCAGCAAAAGTCAAGAATAAAATGCATGTTGTAGCAAAAAGCGTATCAGTTTTATAATACCGATGCACGTTGATACAGTCAATGAATATGATTTTAAAGAACATGTTCTAAACTTATTCCTTTGGGAATTGAGAATGGAGTTTGGACCCGGCTTGTGTAGGTGAGAAATACCTTGAGAAATGGAAAGAATCCAGACATTAGCTTGAGGCTAATCCAAGAGAACGCTCACCTTGTTCGAACTGGATGTAATGGGTCGCTTCGGTAGGTTTGGTAGTATACGTCTTCATCACATTATCGTCCATAAGAGCTGATCCACGGAACAAACTGAAGCAGCCTGGGCAGCAGAGAACACATCCGAACACGTGCTCAGCGGCCTTCTGGAGCCAGTGACCCACCGAGTACTCAAACTGCTGGTACCACACCATCGGGCCTGTGGATGAAAGAAGCAATATAAATATAAGCGTCATGTTCGACATTCATATACCATTCGTAGTCCGTAAAGGGCTTTCCAAGTCGATAATCGCAAGATCCATTACCAAAACAACGTTTAACACTAGCTCCCAAGGCTTTAGTGTGGTCCGGGGTCAATTATTATGCACTTAGATTTGCTACGACTCATTTCAGAGGTCAGATGTTTACACTCGTTTTTTACAGTTCCACATAGCAAAATCTTTCAACTGTCATTAAATGATTCGTTTGTGCATTGAGTACTGTAATCTGTTTTCCTTAGAAGATTTAACATTTCGCGCCTAATTGTTCATTTCTGTCATTTGCCATAACATTTTACAGGGAAACTAGTGACTGATGTCTTTCATGAAAAAAATGTTCAGTTCAGCTAGAAGCCGAATATTCATTACCAAAGCTGAATATTATGAACGGTGAAGTAAACGTGAATCTATATACACAACAAGCTGAACACACAAAACTCGACGTTAAAACTCTGTTTCCACAACTCACCTGAACCAATTGGGTGAATCCTTCCACAAACAGCACCGACTTTCTTATTTTTCTTCATACGATCTAGCAAGAGCTTTACAGCATCCGGTTTGAAGTCAACGTCGCCGTCCAAGGTCAGAATAAAAGTATTCTCAGCCTGTGTAAAGAAAAAAAAAATACGTGGTTTAGATACATCATTTGAATGTTATCAAAACAGAACCATCTGGTCACCTAAAATTGCTATTCATGCTTAAAGTTACCTTAGACAACACTGCCCTCATTATTTGGCTGTGAAAACGTAGAACGCTGCTGAAAATAGTTAACACCTCTATCTAAATTGTCAAGCTTGTCCATAGAGCAAATTAAAAAGAGTACCTTTTTATCTATTTTATTTGTTTTTTATCGTCCTACGAAAGAATTTTTTACTTATTCAAAGGAGGTCAATTTATGGCTGTAAGAATCCGGAGTGCCCTGAGTAAACCACCGTGTTTACATACATTCACGACAGAGAAGACTGTGCATGGAATATGACAAGACAATATAACGTATCAAGTTACAAATGTTTCGAATCTTTGAGCAATGTCATCCGTACATGTGTACCTTTTCAAATTTGTCTCTAGCAATCCGTCTAAACATGGAACTGATAGGTCCAGCTCGGTGTCGTCTCTTCTCGGCCTTCGCGTCGCTGCTCCTTTTCCGGTGTCTGGCTGCAGTCGACAGATTGCTGTCGTCGGCGTCAGACTGAGCGAAACCTTGAGTCATGGCTTTGTCTGCCACTTTAGTTCCAAGCAGATGAAACCCGAGAAGATAGTACATATACATGACCTGTACAAGGAAAAAGTCATGACTGATTGATTCACCGGTTGATATTTAGCGATACAATCCACACACAATATAGGCGGGGGTGGGGGTGGGGTGGGGGTAATACACGGTGTACACAAAAGAGAGAGGTCTTAAAACTATCAAATGACGGGGAAGAAAATTTAACAGAAACCGTAAATACCGTAAACAGAAACTCTAAAAGAACAAAACAAATAAAATAATTCTTCCGGAAACCAATCGATAGTTACATAAAACATAAGTTACATGCAGTTCTTTCATTGTCCTGGCTGACTAAATGCTCTTTGGCTGCTTATTTCATTTCTACACGTTGTTATATTACTCCAGGTCACTTTTTTTCACGACTACAGGATACTTATTTCAATACTACATGCAGCTTGCTTATTTCATAACTACAGGATACTTATTTCAATACTACAGGTAGATTGCTTATTTCATAACTACAGGTTGCTTATTTCATAATAGCATGTTACTTATTTTATTTGGTTACATTATTTTCCAGGACCTTACCTGTGACCATCTCTTTCTGTGCCTGATCTTGTTCTTGTCCTTCATGTGGACGATCATTTTGGTGTTTCCAGGCATTGTCCACGTCAGTCGTCCACCATAGGGCGTTGTGCATCTCTCTGGACCGGGTATGTTGATAGCGCCCTTAGCCACGGAACTGTTGTCAAAAATAAGATTACATTTCTGCACTTAATATTTTATCTATTTAAACAAAATTATTTCGGTGTTTATACTCAATATATCCTTGCTTAAAGTAGTACACGAGGGGTGCAGTTTGAAAGTAAAGCGCCATGGGGCATAATATATCCCATACAGTATGTTAGAGCTACAAACAGGAATTAATGTTGTAACCAGTGGAAAAGCAGTAGAAGAATATCAATACCAGCTATGGTTTACTGCAATAACATGTTGTTGAAACAAACAGATGTTGAACGTCTGTGCAATATTTTACCTGGCGGCGTCTGGAATACAGTCACATAACTGCCTGACAAAGCCATTGGGCACCCGACTTTGACTTTCGTCGTCGTCCTCAAACGCGTCGTCAAAAATGATATGAACTTCCAAATCGTAATAATCCGGATCATTAATGTTCAACTGCTCTTGTGCAATGCGACTGGCACAGTGAACGTAATCAAGGCTAAAAAATAGATGAAAGGTAAACCATAAGAACAGTAAAATCTTGTGTGTGAAGTACAAGTGGCGTCACACGAAAACTTCAAGAAACAAATAGAATGAGGTAGCTTTTCTTAGGCAATGGTCACTTGGGTCCAAATCTGACTTTCCACTGTTCTCTTCTAATACACGCATATGAGGACTAGTTTACCCATAACCAGTCATCGCACAAGCAGGAAAAAGAACATCAGACTGCACAAGTTGACCCCAAATTACTTTAGGTGGGAAAGGTTCCTCAGTTAGATCACATGGAGGAAATATTCTACAGACACGTTATTTTGAAGGTATGTGGAGTAAAATTTATTTCCATGAGTTTTAAAGTTTGCATTATGGGTAAAACCTCCTATTGTCTCTTTACTGTTGACGACACATTTGAATAGAATGCATAACTATGGCTTAACTTTAACAATGAAATAATAATTTAACAATAAATCATAAATATTATTATTATTATTAAATAGTAATAATAATAAATAATAAAGAAACCAGAGAAAATTTTGGTCACTTACCGGAAGAGGGACTTCAGCAATTGCGTCATTTCCCGTCTGGTCTCGTGCCACATCGTCGCGCAGACGTAAATCATCGGCGTGTCACCCATGTAGCCGACAGTCTCCTCGTGCTGTATCCGATCACGGAACATCAGCCAGCTCTCCTTGTCGTCGCGTCGACGTCGCATCATTAAGGAAGTGGCAGTAAGGATTCCGTCGTAGTTCGGCATCACAAACATCCTGGGGAAACGGTACAGAAAAATTGTGTCTTATTGTACATAATAATTCACCATCATTTTGACGTAATTCTGTTCAAGTCATTGAGCTAGGTGTAATGTGCTACTGTTGAAGCTATCCGAACTGAGGTAAATTCAGAAGAGTCTGTATTTCACCGATTGCGTGTGACCAATTATCAATTAGCACACTGTGGTCGCTGCTCTGATTTTACACTTTGTACAGTAAAGTTTTCACTACGTTATTATGTTAACGTGTTACCTGTCAAGCTTTGCCATCCGCTCGTTCTGTGGGAACCATATGTGAGATAGAATCACCATGTTAGACAGCCAGAGAACCCCAGCGACGGTAAGTGGAATCCACAGCTGAGAGAGGTCTCTTTCGGGACAGAGCCAGGCCGTGGTGTACCACGCAAAGTCCATGAACTGGTAGTAACACTGACACAACACCACTGTAACGGCTCCAGCAGGCGCCAGCATTAAAGGCAATGCGAAGGAGATGGCCTGCATATGAAGCTTACACGCCATTCCCGCCAGGTAGGTGCATATGAACCCACAGCCGATGTTGATGTACATTAGACCGTAATATGAGAAATAATCAGACACGGTGTTGCCCAAATTAGCCGATTCGTAGTTCGGTAACAGGAACACGTGACCTTCGACAAACAAATGAGCCAATAGTACGGCGAAGCCGATTTTGAACGGACCAACCAGCATGTAGGTCGTGTCCCGCGTCTCGTGCATGGTGATTTTCCACTGGAGAACGGGTACTCTGAGTTTTCCGCAGAAAAATTCCCAATCATCCGCGACGAAGTTTTCCCACCAGCTCAAAGAGATGCACAGAATGGCGACAGGCAGCTCCCAGCTTATCGACAGTGAGGGCGCCGAAAATGTTTTCAGCATGCCAGCAGCGTCTGTCCATTGCGCACCGTTTGCGTTTAAGAAGTTAAATAGCATGAAAAATGGAATCGCGGCCACTTGAACCAAAAGCGCGACTAGATTAAGTGCAGTCAGAAGCCATCCTCTCCAGCCTTGGTTGGGACGTTTGCAGTACGTCATGACTTTCAGGAATGCCGGTACTTGGCACAGCGCCAAGCATATAATTATTCCATTTAGGAAAGTCGTCGATGGAAGAATACGGAAGACTAAGATGCAAACACCGAGCGTGTGAAGCATCTCTATCAGCCATGACTGGAAGCAAAAAACACAGAGGAAAAAATAAGATACACATGATAAAAGTGTAAAAAAGATCCTAAAAGTGTAGCCTTATTTTACCTTGGCTCATGGTTACTAGAGATTTGAATGCCGCAGACAAGTTTTTCTTATTCAAACAAAGGGAAGCAAGTCTTGTTAAAAGTAATAGCGTCCAATTACTTGAATAACAATAGGCCTACTATCATTACCTCCCTTTGTAGAGGGCTGGTGTGCCACAATGATATGGTTTCAGGAAATACACACTACCTACATATGTGATTCGGCCTGAAGCACTCACATGTAACACAATTATAACCAGTATGACCGGTCCTGTAGGGAGTGTTCAGTTTACTAACCAGAAATAGTAAACCCGGACATCTATACCTTTGAAATTAACAAGTATGGTTTTCCTGGTGACACGTAATATAGACATGCGAGACGGTATATCTCAACTTACCCCCGTAAAACTGAGAAGAGACGGCCATTCCTTGTACCCAAATAATGCCCGCATTAAGCTAAATAACCACGTGACAGCAACGGGAGCACAGATACAGAATAGCAACAATGTTGCGTACTCATTGACCCGGGTGGATGACTGAAAAAGATAGGCCGATAGTGACGGTGTTTGATATTACTCACTATGTTTAAAGTTTGACGGATGTAATTGAGAATGTGGATGACGTCGACACTGGCAATGAACACCACAGTAGTTTTTTTTTACCTAATTCTACTTCAGTCATGGTACTAGGAGGCGTGTAAATAGCCACCAGTTAAGCACTTACATGAACAGTTAGAATAAAACACTAAATGAGGTAAATTGGCAAGAAGCCGTGTTTCACCGGTTACGTGTAACCATTTGTCAGCTATCCCACTGTCGTCGCTACTCTAGTTTTACTTTCTATTTTGTATGTCTTTTATTATATTAAATGAACGAGGAACTAGTTTTACTATGCCTAATGCAAAATCCAGTAATATTATACATGTATAGGTGAATCAGTTTAATACTTTCAGAATAAGTATTCCTCTGGACAGGAAACGAATCTCACCTTCTTAACTTGTGACGCCAGCAGAAGGAGGGACACCTTAATGGAAACAGCGCCTAGGAATAAGGCCACCAACAGGATAACGTATACGATCAGACGTAACACCTTGAGTATGTTCTTCCAAATCTCTCCGGCGTCTTCGACTTCACGCTCTGTGTTCTGGAAGACGTCGTATGGCTTTCTGCAAGAAATGATAAAACCATAATATTTATTTATTTAATCATTTGCCTGGTGTTTTATGCCATACTCAAGAATATTTCACTTATACGACAATGGCCAACATTATGGTGGGAGGTACCTGGGTAGAGCCTGGAGAAAACTCAAGACCAACCACAAGTTGCTGCCAGACCTTCCCACGTACGGCCGGAGAGGAAGCCTGCATGAGCTGGACTTGAACTCACAGCGACCGCATTGGTGAATGGCTTCAAGGTGCTACCCCCCTCGGACATAATATAATAGTAATAAAACATCGCACAAATTATTACAATCCTTATTTAGCCACAGTTCTTTTCTTAAAGCAGCGTAGTGACCCAGGAGCCTTTTACAAATGCGGTCGCCGTGAGTTCAAGTCCTGCTCATGCAGGTTTCCTCTCCGGCCGTACGTTAGGAAGGTCTGCCAGCAACCTGCGGATGGCCGTGAGTTTCCCCCGGGCTCTGCCCGGTTTCCTCCCACCATAATGCTGGCCGCCGTCGTATAAGTGAAATATTCTTGAGTACGACGTAAAACACCAATCAAATAAATAAATAAATAAATAAATCTTTTCTTAAAAACTGTCCCAACAAAGATAACGACTGATGTTTTTTAAAAGAACGAAAATGTCACAAATTCTATCACAAACTTATTGCATCGTTTGAGAACAAATTCTGAAAACAATACATATATTAGATACTAACGGTTCTTGGATAGGCTGCGTTTTCTTTGATCTCTTTTGACGCGTGTCGATAGAAATGTTTGGCGCTTTCTTCCTGCGCTCTTGGATTCTCATCTGCAGCTTCTTGGAAGGCGCCGGAAGTTTCGATGTCGATCCATTTCCGGTGGACGATAAGTCGTTGAGCTCGATGGCGGAGTCGCTAGCGGATGCATGCGTTCTGGTCGTGCTGGCTAAGCTCATGGTATCCTCTTCGTCAACAGCCGACAGTCGATCAGAATAGTCGATGGAGGCTACACTTAAGTGGGACTCGCTCAGCTGTAGGAGAGAAAATGGTAACGTGTCAAATGGTGGCAAAATTCCACGGAGACAGCAAAAGGCTAAGCACGCAGCATTCCTCAAAAACATTTTCGACTTGAGTTAACATGTAAATCTTCAAAGTGTCACGTAGTTTACGACCTCAAAAGTTAAAATTTAGACAAATTTAACTCTTGTAAGTTGCAGTATGTATTACTGATGGGGTTGAGTTTAAATAAGATAGTACTAATACAATAACAAACTACAAACTCTATAAATCTTGGCATATTTGTTTCATTTCATTAATGAGCAGTTTACACGCTGAAAGTGAATCTTAAATTGTATACTAAATGAACACGTTTTAACTGATTAACAATATATCATCGCTAATTGCTTCGATTTAAATTTGTTCCATGGTTCTTACCGCTTTCTGTGCCAATGCATCCAACTTTTCTCTGTGCTCCAACTTTAAGAAAACCTGTTTAAAACAGAAACGCATTAAGAGCTTGAATAAGATTAAAAATTACACTAAACAGCTGAACACTCATTTAATTGTACCCTTTAATTGTAATCCACTAAATTTTTTCATTTGTACCCCTTAGATCCAATTAAATTTACTTATATACATATTAAAGGATTAAATGTTTTACATCAAAACACATTGAAAATCATTAAAAAGGCGTTCCATTATTTGTAAGTATTTACCTTGGTTCTTCCTAAAGCATATCCGGTAATGTTAGCCTTCAGTAAGACACTCTCACAGTTATCTGGTGGAGTTTGACTTCCGGAAAGGTCCACGCCAAGACACTCGTACCTTGCAAGAGACAACGAACACATCAATTTTACCGCAAGGAATGTATTAAGTTGTATTTTTATGCTACCATTTTACAAGGGAGGGGTCTTAAAAGACGAAGTTATCGTTTGAAAACTACGGAAAGTATGGCAGTTCTAATAATTGAATAGGTGGCCATGACTGTTCAATTGCTTGACTGACTGAATGACTGACTGACTGATTGAGGGGCTGACTGACAGATTAATTGGTTAATTGGTTTATGGATCGAGTAGTTAAGGATTGAACTATGGCAACTAAGACCTGTAGTTTGGTTTAGATCATCACACAAGCATTTTTGTAAAAACTCAAATCACAAACTTCTCTTGTTCTAATGTAACTCAGCAATGAACATCACACAGCCTGGATGATACGTGGTCTCACCTCGAGTTGAAATCTTCAAACTTTATCCTAACCGGATATCCGGACCTGCGCAGTTGAGCAATTGACCTGAGTCCATTGTACTGAAGTTGTCTCAACACCAGTTTGTCGTCAAATCGTCCCGGAGTGAGGGTGGGATTGGGTTTTATGCACCTGTGTAAGACATAAGAGGTTCAATAACACCGTGGGAACGAGTCGCAGTCGTAACATATCGACAAGAGTGGAAAAGAAATGGTGAGTATACAGGAAAAAATGGACAAAGGCATGACAGAAAAAAAGTGGAAAAGTCGGTTAAAGATATGCTGTATGGTACGACATGATGTCATTGAAAATACAAGTTTTACGTTTAGGTTCCTTACCTGATGAACAGCGGTTCTGCTTTCGACAACTTTGTCATCAAATCTCCCAGAGATCTCTGAATAAAAATAAATATTTAATTAGCCCCTTTGAATGAGGCTTACACATGTCATAAGTATTCTTAGACGCAAAGTATACTTAGCACAGTTAACAGAAAGACTCATGCATACTCATGAGATGTCTGTGTTGATCATATGTATGTATATACAGTTGTGTGTTAAACCAAAGTACAAAGGCCCAGACATCCTGCAGTCTATTCGAATTCAATGAGACCTAGCTCAGCTTTGTACGGTGTGACCCTAATACCACACCAGTTCGAATCTAATTTGGTGTGTTCCTTGATCCAAACCAGACACGGAAATTGATTGCATGTTGATGATGAAGTAAACTGAAACTTTTCACTTCACTAACTATGTACAGATTACAATCAGAAAAAGGTATCCATTCTTCGCCCATATTTAAATATGTCATTGTGCTTGAAGATAAAAGTTTGGGTATGACTATTAAACAAACAAACAAACAAAACAAAACTAAAAAAAACAAAACAAAAAACAAAAAAAAAAGAAAACAAAGAAAAAACAAAAAAAACAACCAAAAATACAGAGAATCAAAAAAGCACATCATGCTGTGACCACACTTCTAATATACTCTTTATAAACATTAGAAATACTAATAAACTGACAAATTAAAACAGGTTTTTAGATGGAAACAGAAAATTTATATCCAGAAAAAGTTTTGGCTTTTCAAAGTTTGTTCAAACCGTTTTATATTAACCATATTTCGCAACTAAATATCGGCCTACCTAGTGATCTGCGCTAATTTTCGAGTCAGAAAGAGCTGGTGGCGAAGTAGTTATGCGTGTAACTGCCACTGGCTTACATAAACTGGAGAGGACGGGTCCCAGCAATAAGATTTCCGTAAACCGGAAACGGAATTATTGTTAAATGGGCCGCCTTTTAACCTACGTCTATTATCTTTTCCGTCACAATTTCTTTTAAAAGGGATGGGAGGTGGGGATTGTTTTTGCGTGAGAAACCCACTGCGCATGGCTATCCGACATTGTCGCCACCCAGACCTGACTGTATCCCCACGTGAGCCTTTGTGGAGGTTTGCAACATTAACCGAGCCAGTGAGCTGCCGAAGGCATGAGGTTTAATTCCGCTCTGTCCGTATAGACTTATCAGCAGCCCACGGTTGCGGTCTGGATGACAGACTGCATTTTGTCCTCGTCACTGACAGACCACAATCAATAGAAAAACATCTTTAAATTATTTAGAGGCTTGGTTAAAATGACGAACGATAAATGTATTTATAGTTAACCTCCGCCCCCTAAAAAAACCAAAAGCTAGGTTACCTTGAAATGTTTCGAGAGCGTGCTTGAAGTAAGTGTTCGATCCTTTGGAGTTGACAAGCCTTCTGGAGTGGCAAGTTTTAGCCTGATGAACAAAAGATATTAACCAAACCTTAATTTATTGATTAATTCATTGATTTAAGTTTAAGCTTTAGGGGAAAAGTAATCGACATTTTCTATTCAAGAGTAAATGCCACACTGGTTTGTGAAACCGGTCAGCAACCTGTTTGGCAAACTAGTTTCACCATGACGAACCACAGAAGCTGCTCTGATGCTAGAAATTAGTTAAAGCACAGCAAAGCGGATTGGTATGTGTCTCTGTATCTTTCAATAAATGGTAATAAAAATGATGAACTTTATATCGCTAATTTATCACATATTTCAAAATATAGCACGAGTTCTATACTACACGATCTGCCTAAAATGAAGACTGATTAGATAAGCTTTTGGTGAAAACAAGGACTGTTTTAATTACTGGAAGATTGACATTGATTCTGGCATTATCTGCGGCTATTCTGAGGTAAAGATTTTGTAATGGGCCATATATGAAAATGTAATACTTACTTTTCTTTGATCTTCATCGATGCTTTTCTGGAGAGGTTGTCTTTAAGTTTCTTCGGCTCTATGGAAGACAGCCAGAACTCAGGTAGGCCTGTTCGCATTTTGTGCGTGCTGGCGAACCTGGAACAACAGAATTCCAGCATAAGTCTATTGTGATTGCACAGTGTAGAAAATCGTAACGTCAGATGACAACACATTGTTCTCGTAGTATTTATGCATTCCAATCATTATGTGGAACTTTTATGGCCTTGGGTGTCCTCCCACTAAATACTGGCCGTCGTCGTGTAAGTGAAATATTCTTGAGTACAGCGTAAAAACAAATAAATAAATTAATATCTCTACAAAGACGAGGAAATGCATTGTTGTATTTTGGTAAGTCTTACCCTGAAATTGTTCCGGTTTCTGACATGGACGCCACGAAAAGGTCGGCGATGAAGTGGTTTTTGCTCGACATAATGATGGACAGCAGATCGCTGTTGATGGAATCTCTGTTTTTTTCAAGGAACCCGTCAGCATCGTACCATACCTGAAACACATTGACGGATTGAGTTATTGATTAATCTATGAAACTTACCCGGGTCATTTGTGAACTTTCACAGCTGATGTAATCAGTATACGTTCGGGGCTACCAGCTATCAAAATCGTTGTTAATGTCCACACTAAACGTTCATTGTTGCAACGTTCATTGTTGCAACATGAAAGAAGCTCATAGACTGCGTCCTGCATGAATCGCTTTAAACTGGCAAGCCGGTCAGGTGGCCGAGTATTGTGGCTGAGTGGGGAGTAATACGTGGCTTCGGCATGGCGTTCCAGTGAGGCAGCACTATGTTTATATGTCTATATATACGGTAGAACAGAAATATTGTTGGAAGTGAAGAGAATTCTAACCCAAACAGACAAAAATATTTTAACTGGATTATTGTGAGGCTGATCCGCTTTCTTTAAATTGATAAATTGTTAGCATGATCGACTGATCACTGATATTACCTGCTCGGCAAAATGCTTTACACCGAAGCCGACATTGCCTGTCCGGCCGTTAAGAGAGCTGATGTACCTGTCGTTCTCATCACACAGCTTGTCTAACTTTTTGATATAGGTCTCGTCAGATGATTGCGGGAAGTTGGTCTCATCGTCTAAGAGGGGAAGCATGCCGTGTGGCTTCTGTAAAAGTGCGAAATCAAGAAAGTCGTGTAAAGTTTTAAAAGCATGGAGACTTTGCACTTTGCACTTTGCTTTGCCCTGTTCCCAGGAAAAAAATTTTGACAACCAATATTGGGCTATTACAGCAATTATGATTCAAGTATGTATTGCATTTCAAGACAAACAAAAAAGTCCAAAAAAAGTAAAACAAAAAAAACGAAGCCTGATTCTCTCAAATGCTTCTCTCTAAAATGCTATCTCTTTATGCCGTATACCTTTGTCCTGTTGTTGCTTGTGTTAGTAAAGTACGCATGTCTTTTAAGAGTAAATCACTTGGTTCATTTTTATTATATGAAAGCTATACTAGTAGATATATTATGTCATATTTATCAAACAGTTAAAACAATGCTTACCTCGAAAATAAGTTTGATGGTGGCTTCATTGTCTGGGTAATCGATTTCTGTCCATTTTAAACCCTCCAGCTCGTATTGGCGCCTCTCTTGGGGGAAGATGTGTTCCACGAAATACTGCTGCAAACGCTCATTGGAAGCGTTAATCAGAAACTGTTCAAATCTGTTCGTCTGGAAATTCTCAAAGCCCGCCATGTCCAGAATACCGACCGTGGATTTCCTTTGAAAGAAAATAACAAAAATCTGTTGTTTTAAAAATCTGACCCAGGTAAACTGTGCGCATGCTCATTAAGTGGGTGAGTGAGCTCTTGGGGTTTAACGTCGTACTATTTTTCAGTCCTTAGTCCTTAGAGTGGATGTAATGTGCCTCCTTGTTGCAGGACGATTTCCACCGTTCTTTTATCTAGTGCTGCTTCACTGAGACGACTTAGCGAAGGCATGAAAGCCGCCCTCCACGCGAGGAAGCTACAACTTCCTCTTTTAAAGTCTTAGGTGTGACACGACCCAGGATTGACCATTGATCTACCGCTCCCGCATGTTCATTAAAGCACAACTGGGATGTTGTTGGGCGAGGTTACACTTGTTGCAGTGTTCAGTGCGCTCATATGTAAATCCTAGACCAAACTCACACACAAGGAAGTTTAACTCTGCGCATACTGCATTTTGTAGGTGACTCACCCGAAGTCCATATTGGCTGGTCTAATCAACTGGTTGATGATTCCAACCAGCCAACCAAACAATCTGAGGTAAAGTGTTTTGGCCAAGGCGTCTCGACTGTCATTGGCTTGGTGAGTTGTTTTAAACGTTTGTATTCTCTCTCCTGAAACAAGGAATGTAGATCATCTATAGGCTCTGTTTGGTGTTTACAAATACAGAAACATGCTACTGTAACGTCCGTATAATGACATACGTATGTATACACATATATACCATATTTATCACCTACATGATAAATGATGCCTCTCTTTTATTTTATTTCTTTATCTGATGAGGTGTTTTACGCGCGTACTCAAGAATATTTCACTTATACAACGGCGGCTAGCATTATGGTGGTAGGAAACCGGGCAGAGCCCGGGCAAACCCACGACCATCCGCAGGTTGCTATCAGACCTTCCCGCATACGGCGGGAGAGGAAGCGCCTCTCTTTTAAAAGACAGGTTTCTATTTCTGTTACTTTTCCGGATTGAAAATGGTACCAACTTCTCACACCAGTTGGCTTCAGTGACGTAATACTGTAACACATGTACGTATAAATTCTTTTTACCTGAGGGATTTGTTATTTTATATGATTTCTGTTTATGCTATATTCAAGGATATTTCACTTATACCACGAGGGTCAGTTCATCAGTCATGGATGGGGGAAATAGCATCGCCTCCAAAGTCCCAAAACACAAGCAGTGATAATGACACAATCTACACAAACCTCAGATGAGTGACGCAGAGAATTTAATAGGTGTGCACACATACCTCTGATGAAATGCACGCTGGATATCAAAGCTTCAGCTAGCTCTACTCTGTTGTCTAAAGAGAGCAGATTGGCCACAGCGTGGAGCGTGTACTCATCCGCGATCTTCACCCCACCGGTCTCCTCCCACGGGACAAACGACAGGTTTGAGACATGAAGTATGGAAGCCAGAACCAAAAATATCTGAGATATTTGCTGAAAAGTAAATAGCAGATTTCATGTGAACATTCCGGAAGGCTTTCATTTCAGCACCCGTATAACTGTTTCAAAGAAAGTTTTCATTTGTCCTGCCTGGGGAACAGCTTTCCTTGACTTTATTACCGATTTTTCCAAAGTTGTTACATTCTGGCCATGTTGGAAGGAGGGAATAAATTGTTAAGCTTAAAGTTTGTTGGTGATATTTGTCAGTCATACGTCCAAGGTACTGATAGGTTCTGTCGCTTTGAAAACTAACGTAAATGGTAATTTGACACGTTATATGTATAAAATGTAAAAGTAAATGCTTACGTCATCAGTCAGGCCCAGTGACGTCATGATGTCCATCAACTCTAAAAACATTTCTTTATAATGACTATGTTCTTCTGAGCTTCCAAAAACACCATGGCTGCCATCTTCATCGGATAAAATTCTGAAATGACAGGACAATTAACCATCAGTCGTTTTTGAAACCCCAAATAAAACAGCAATGGAGTTCTTTAAGATGACATATTTCCAGCTCTACATACGTTTATGTTCAGTAGTTGTTTTTTTTCTAATACTATTTCAATGGCTATATTGCTATTCAATGTTACACATTTTATCTGTCAACTTTTTATTTTAGAACATGTTTAGGTACACACAGAAAATAATTGGTACGGGAAAAAATGAAAAGCAAAGATTTTAGAATCTATTAAATCAGCCTCAATTTTCTCTAAACTAATACGACTGACACATGAACACACTTCTCTCTGATAACATGCAAATCTGGTGGAAAAGCGTCATGTCGTCTAACATGAAGTTTACACATATTAGCATCTTACCTGTGTTCGTCTGGCCTCTGGAGGTAATAATACAGCAGTTTTTCTTCTGACATCCCAGCAAACAGGGAGTAAAACACATGGAAGTTCTTCTCGCCGGGTGATCGATGAATAACGCGAGATTTCTCCAAGAGATAGTCGTGAAGTTTTGCTGGAAGTAAAAAAATCGAAAATAGGTGAGTGTGAAAATATGATCAGACAACGTGGCAATTAAAGAGCCTCTCCTGGTCGGAGGAACTCTTGGGCTACCTTGATGGACGTAATGATATCGTAATTTATGATGTGTAAAATTTAAAACAACTGCTCCGAAAAATTAAGTATAAGATCCAATTTTAATCAGAGTTCATATACACGCCAAAAATTAATCTGTTAATTTTAACAGACGATCTTTTCTCTAAGAGATGCAAGAATTTATTGTAGTATGAAGTTAAATGTGGTACTTAATCTCAGTACTTAAGATTTCTACAATACTAAAATTAAGTAGATTTGGAATTATATTAGAGAAAATCGGTCTTTTCGTTGGATAATGACGATTATTTGTAGACTCTTACCTCCTGATATAGAACCATCGTTTCTGTAAAAGAGTTCGATAAATTTGCCGAACCGACTTGAGTTTGTATTCATTGAGGTAGAAGCATTGCCGAAAGCTTCCAATAATGGATTAACCTGAAACAGACATAAAAGAATGAAGCTACTGTTTACTGACAAATTTAAGATGCTTTCTACGACATTCTAACCTCTACAGTTAAAAATCGTCCCTAGCCAAGGGAACTTCACCCGGAAGTAAACTGACGTAAATTCAACGTAAATTACTTCGAGAGATAAACTGTAAGCAGGTTTCATTTGGGCAGGCATTTGACGCCAGACGATTTTTGACACACCTACTGTCTTATATATACGTGATATAACTAAGTAAATTTCTTATCTAAATATTAGTAATGATTTTCACCTCGATATTACCTTGATTTTAGCAAGCCTATCTTGGGCGTTTAGCTCTTTACGCTTTTGTTAACAATAAGTCAAACTAAGTTCAGGACATCTACTCTGCATCTACTTGTACATCTAAAGCAAACCCAAAGCTATCTTTTTACGTTTTAACGTACCCGTCAAAACGTCTATACCTCCTGAAAAATGTTCTCAGTTCTAAACGCTATCTGCTCACCTTGACAATTTTCTCCAGAGGACTTGAGAATGTGTTCGGCGCCAGATGTACCAGATGACTCAAAATGTGTTTAGCCGTCTCAGTTCTAAATGTTATCTGCTCACCTTGACAATTTTGTCCAGAAGACTTGAGGATGTGTTCGGCGCTAGATGCACCAGATGACTCAATATATGTTTTGTGGTCTCGGTTTTTCCCGCGCCCGACTCGCCGCTGACCAGTATACATTGGTTCCGACTCGTCTGAAGCACCTCCGTGGTGGTTCGATCAGCCACCCAGAACGGGTGCGGAGGCAGTGTGTCCCGGGCCAACACATTCTTGTAAGTTTCGTGATGCTGAAACAGGTCATACAGTACAAGTTAAATATTCTCTTGATTATTATCTGACCTTCGTCGGAATATATCTTTTTTTTGGGGGGGGGGGGGGGGGGGGGGCGGGGGGGATTATTGGTTGATTAGAATTACTTTACTAGATTTTTTCACTTATACTATGGCGTTCAGTTTAATCGGCGGAGGAAACCGAAGGGGGAAACTCAAGGAGGAAACCGGATTTTTTCCCCACCACACTGGATGACAAGGGCTCTTGTCATCGAACCTCTGATTGCACCATCGACCAGCGTCGTCGAAGGCTAGATGGCACCAAACATGCATCCATGCTGAGAGCGGAGGAATCCACAAAATGTCTTTACCAATGCCGGGATTGAACCCGTAGCTATTAGGGTGGACGAATATAGCGAAAAGGATGTCTGGTTTCAGATATAAACTTTTGTTATGTATGTTTATGGGTTTTCGACTTTAACTATATTAAAGCTTATTATAATAAAATAATATTTGTTTTCAAATAAAGGCATAGAATTTATATTACTGTTATACAGATTATTCATTTTGTTGCTTCTTGTGATATTTTGTTTTATAAACAAAAAACGTCTAATTTTCAATGTAGCTAATCGGGTCACTGATACTGCAGGCATGGCGCGACGGGTCATATTTTCAGCATCAGGAAATACATTTAATTAACAATTCCCTTTTGTATTATCTTCGACCAGCCGGACAACTATCAGTGTGGGGTCAGCAATATCCCTGTACTAAAACAGACAACGATTTAAAAAGGATCTGTTCAACCAATCAGATTTGTTTATGAATTAGGTCGGGCGTGTTGAATATTTATGAACGAAGAATGAATACATTAACAGATGTTTATATTATATAAATATTCATGCGCTCTTACCTCTTCTTCATATATGCGAACAGGTTTGCACGGATTCACGGCTATGAGTATGTCTCCGATGTAGGTCTGAAGCGAAAAACAAGTTTAAGGCGATTATCAACATGTAGGTAATAATCCATCCCCACTTATTTTGATTATACTTATACTTACTATGAGGGGCCTCCGTGGCTCGCTAGCACAGCGTAATGACCCAGGAAGTCTCCCACCAATGCGGTCGCTGTGAGTTCAAGTCCAGCTCAGGTTGGCTTCCTCTCCGGCCGTACGTGGAAAGGTCTGCCAGCAACCTGCGGATGGTCGTGGGTTTCCCCAGGGCTCTGCCCGGTTTCCACCCACCATAATGCTGGCCGCCGTCGTATAAGTGAAATATTCTTGAGTACGGCGTAAAACACAAAGCAAATAAATAAATACTTACTATGATTAATAACAATTACATCTATTACACCTTTTTTACCACTTACTTTCGTCATCGACATTAGCCGCATACTTATACATCGTTTACGTTGGAGCTTTGCATAAAACACTGCAATAATTCCATATAAGACATCTATGGCTGATTTTGCTGGTCATTTGCTGAACAAAACAATAGAGTCATTCATACACCATACATAACATTACAGAAAATTATCACAAAACGTTCGTTTTTTTATTTTTTTTATTTTTTTTTTTATTTTTGATGAATATATACACGTATGTATGTGTCAGGTGACACGAATATTTAAATTTTATTATGTCGCACTGACCTAAATCGTGCATATGTGTCAAAATGCTCGGTTGGATAAATCATATATAATTGTATGTGCGGATAATAACACATTTATGCGGGGATTCAGTGATCACCTTGTGGTATAGACGTCTTTTGAGGGAATACAGAATGGTTCTATCAGAATGCCCATTACATCTAGGTCTATAGGTATACTGTAATCCCACAGGGACATGACAGGATGGTTTTTTCATATCAAGCACTGAACACAGTTTGCATTGCAGAGTTAGGGGTCGTCCTACATATACCGTCGTAACCTGAACAATGCATTGCACTAAAGTGGGCCAGCGAACAATAAGTAAAATTTCAACGGTCAATCAATACCATGCTTTCTGCGCGAAAAGTCAGTCGGTGTTTGACTCAGGACTATACGACAGCCTATTTCAACGTACAGTGGCCTCTTTAAATGTTGGGCAAAACGTGATTTTTATTTAAGATTTAGAAACAATCGCTTTAGTGTAATTTTTTCTTACCTTCAAGACTTTAACATTTCATTTTGTAATATAGACTTTAAAGATGCGTGATTTGTATAAGATATTATTGTATTCGTCGTTGCTTTGTCGTGATTCTGTAATGAGCATGGCGATAATGAATTATTTTTGGACGAAACATGGCCTTGCGAAACCAGTTTAAAGGCGTTTGTATACGACACTATAGGATCGGAGAACAGAATCATCATGACGCAAGGTTAAACACGACATGGAGTGATGCAGAAAATAACTTGTATTTGTACACTATACCGGGCGGTAAAACTTTAGTTAAAACAGTATATATGTGTACGTACGCTGGAAAAAGTGGTAAACCTAATTTGAAAAAAAAAACTTAATTCATGCAAAGCCATGTAATATCTGAGACCTTTGAACTTGTGGTTAAGAAACTTCTAAAGACAGCAGAATCTCAGGCGTACTAGAGCACATTATTGAAAGTTGAAAGTCGTTCATTTTAATGAAATACCATTTGATAAATCAGTATATCAGCATATAAACTTTCCATGATTAACAGATAGCTATTCGGATATTTTTTAAGCAGTAATCACTACTACAATAGTGATTTGCTGAGTTTAAGTTTCTTCACGGCCCACTGTAAAACCATTCACCTGTTATAATTTTGGACTGAAGTTCCAAATTTATTTACTAAAGAAAAAATATTAGAAGTTCGGTGCTCAAACGTGGCTGTCATTTTACTGTCACAGCACAGAATCAATGGTCAAAATGTAATCGATTTGATGCCGATATTTAGGATTTCAATTTGGACTTAGATTTTAGTGTAAAGCCTTGGGTTGGTAAAATTTACTGTGTAGGTATAGGCAAACAGTGCTTTTATTCGATGCATTAGATGTAGCGTTACGTGCACCTAACTTCCATGGCGACCAGTACTGTAGGTATTACGTCGCCATGGATATTACGTGAACGTAGCCCTGCGTGCGCATTGTGAAACGGAGCCCTGGTCAGGACATGCAGTAGTATGGCGAGTATGGTTTCTGGTATGTTTCTTGCTGCCGGTCCTCAGTGCATTGTATCAGATATTTACATTTGGCTGGTCCCACAGATTGAGCTATTGCCACCACCTGGGTCTAGCCAGTGCTTGCTTACACACTGTTCGTAGCCGTCTTAAGATAACCTGGGTGTGTTCAAGCCTCCTTTTTGTCGTCTTTCTCACATACTACGTTTGTCCTCAGACGCGACTGAACAATTGCTAACGCACCGAGTCACACATGCACAGACAAAAACCAGGCGGGGCCAGCGTGCGTAAACAGGGCCAGTGTGTCGATAGGCAAATCAATCAAAAGAAACATTTTGCATTTTAGCACTTGGAGTTATTAATAGTTCACGGCTCCATTCACACTAGAATGCGGCATGCATTTACTTGACGTGTATCATAAGGCCCGCAGGCAGTTTGGATGGGCTAAATACGGGGTCGGTGTGATTGTATACGCAGCATATCCGTTACCGAGGCGTCTCTGCACCCTGAACTGTATGCACGTGTATAAATAGCTGGCGTCATCGTCCCGAACATCCAGCGGTTGAAATTTTTCAGATGATATATAAAGACATTTTCATTACGCATAAACACTTGAAGTTAAATAGAAACCGCTTTCATTGCTGTAGCGGGAGAAGAATGGTGGTGGTGTGAGTTTTGAGGGGGGAGGGGGAAGGGATGTGTGCGTGTATGTAATTTTTCACCTATTAATTCTGTTAAGGACATCTTTCACATGTGAAATTATGGGTTGAATACCTATACATTCATCCCGTGTCACGAAATGATACGAAAATTAAAAAACAAGCATATCTTCAATTCGAAATTTTGAAAGGAGAACATGAAATAATAAAAAGCAATTTCATGTAATTTTGTTTAGATTACAAAACGCGTTGATTAAATAGGGAATAAATACACAAATCCAAGCTGTTAAAGATTTTTAACAGCATTTTCAAGCAATTCTTCCCAGTATAATCCTTTCTTAGCTGAAAACTGAAGAGAAGGTATGATGGCCCGTAATACATTTCACAATCGCTTCGAGGGAAAAGCAATGGCTTTATCATATATACATACATACATACATGAATCATATGTGTTACTGGAGAATCTTTAGACGAACTCAAGTAGATGTTATTCAATGTCTACCTTTTAGTAAAACTTCGGCGAACATGGGAAACACTTCCTGTTAAGGTTTCTTAAAGATTCAGTTGAATCTGCATCAGTCCATTTGAGTGTGTGAGTGAGTGTGAGTGAGTGAGTGAGTGAGTGAGTGCTTGGGGTTTAACGTCGTACTTAACAATTTTTCAGTCATATGACGACGAAGGAGTCCTTAGGATGTATGTAATGTGCCTCCTTGTGCAGAACGGATTTCCACCGCTCCTCTGTCTAGTGTTGCTTCATTGAGACGACTTACCGAAGGCAAGTAAGCCGCCCCGCCAGAGCCATTATACTGATAGGGGTCAATCAGTCTATATACTATCCCCTTCATGCTGAAATTTTATCTCGACGTCTCCAGTTTAAATGTCATAAAGGTGTAGATCATGTTTTCTACTTATCTGTCCACATGTTCCTTTGTGCAGCTGCACGATAAGCGATTAGCTTGGCAAATGCTGTACAAATATATTGCTTCATCGCAAGACATGACCCTCAGGCTTTCAGAAAGAGAAGTAAAGAAGAATGGTGTGTGGTGGAGGGGGGGGAGCCTCCATTGAGCACTTGTGTGCCTAAGGCGTGCCAATAACAACTCATCCTATCGCCTTCACATCAAAATAATTTCATTCATACTCTGAATACCTGGGTTAGCTTGTACAAATTGAAATTTATGTAGGTGGCATCCGTCTGTAACCATATTAGGACATCTGAAGGTTGGGTCTGATAGCAAAGTGACAAATGAAAGAATTTGACTGACGTGCGATGTGTCAAGTATACTTAATAGTTGTCGATTGAAGGGTAAGCACCGCTCATGGCGTCATTCACTGGGCTGAGTTAAAAACGCACTTCACCTACAGAACGGAAACTTTTAATTACCGGAACTGATTAGATCTCGGACACGGATTATTTTAATCACAAAACTGGATTTACATGTACTTACATAATTGTTGTCAAGAATATTTCTTCTTCTTAAAGCTTGTAAGATGTGATCTTCGTCCAACTGCTCCAGTTTGGAGAGATCGTCATCTGGCCGTGGAGGCATGATTATTATTTGGTTTTCCTGATAAAGAAAAAGAGAGAATGTAATTAAATTATGATAAACAATAATCATCTTAAAATATGAGAAAAAGTTTCTGAATTAACACCGCAGTAGCAATATTTTGGGTCATGTTTTTGTTTTTTGAATTTTGTCAAAATATTTAAGAAAAGAAACAGACTGGAGGGGTTTTTTTGTTCTTTTTTTTTTTAGTTATCTTAAACATGCATATTATTCCAACCCAGACCTGCCCCTTAAATCCGCGTGGGGGGTGGGGGGGGGAGGGTTGTTTCATTTCTCTGACTAAAAGTAGTAAACCTTTGTAACAGTGAATCTCTTGTGTCCACCATCCTGTTCACCATCCCTTTAAGCAAACCTAATAGCTCCTTGTGCCTCATTAGTACGCTGACGGTATAATACACACATACCTGGGTCAAAGCGAGCTCAATTAAGACACCCCGATGTGGTTTTATACGTCGTACCCAGAAGCTCTTTCAATATTTGCCAACCTTTTGGTGTGAACCGATGAAAAAAGCGTTTCATGAAAACCGAAACGTTGTTTTTCCTAGTTGAAGCATGTGGACTTTGGTGAAGCCAGCGTTAAAATGTTGGGATATATATATGTACATAGCGGAAATGACCATGGAACATATTTTAATAAGCGGTATTAGACTTTATCGGAGATCTCGCGAGACCCCCGGGATTATGTGGGATAACACATTGCGAGAAGGCCTGTCATTATACTCTGAATTCCTCGGGTTGACAGATTGGGTTGATATCGAAGTATCAATCACCCACCTTCCTTCTGTATCCTTGTGTGTACAAGAACCCACGATGAAGTATTATGTTGTTTGACTTTGGTAGATAAACGACAAAATAAATAATTAATCAAAAATTGTGCAACTCTCGTCAAAATTGTGCAACTCTCGTCAAACTTAGCATAGAGTGACCAGCCTTCATGAAGCCTGTTACTCCTACTTGCAAAACCTCATTTTCTCCCATGTTTTCCGTGGAAGTATCATACCGCTTATGTATTCGTAAAAATTAAAACGCTGGAGAAAGTCTATATAGACAAAAGGCTGGCAGCAACCCATTTCATAGTGCGACGCCATTGGTTGTTACAAGCATTTTAGCCCTAGATTATTTTGTGGGACATTGTCCAGGGCAAAGTTGAGACGTGCATTAACTAATGCTGGTATTTAGTCATATTTTATATGCCAAATTTTTCCCAAAATCAGCCGCCAATATAGTTCTCCAGCCGCCAATATAGTTCTCCAGCCGCCAATATAGTTCTCCTTTTTTTTAGGTTAAGTGAAAAACCAAAGATTTGGTTTAAAGTTAAATCTGGTAAAGTTAAGCCTTAAACCAGTTTTGAACAACCGAACCCAGAAGGTTAGTTGCACGTAAACTCTTTTCCCACGTAAATGTGTGAAGCGGGCACTCCACAGTTCCGGACTTGTGTATGAAGTTGAAGACATCCGAAATGTTTTCACACAGATTTGATAGACAATAAACACATTAGTCCAAAAAGTCCAAGGAATTTCGTTTCTAAAGCGGGGGCATGACGTCAATCTCTTAAGTGTTTACTTCACGCTATTTAAGAGGAAACATTTTATTTTTCAACCAGACAATATCGTACACTTTATACTGTTACAAACAACATTACGCAAAAAACCAAGTGAAGTGTACTTGGGCAATTTAAAACAACAAATTCCTACTTGTTTATATTCCATTTGCTTAATTGCAAATGTTTTATCCAATTGCCGATTTTGATCGAGCTCTCAGATTAAACGAACCGTGAATATTGAGCTAACACTTTTGTTATGCTCTATTTCACAAATTGAGTGGAAAATATAACACGGATTAGGCCTGAACCAGTTTAAGTACATAATATCCAGGTTAATCCTCAAATGTTTACGTGTTTACAATTTGGGTACAAGTGAAAAGAGAGAGAAAGATCAAACGGCCGTCTCAGTGAAGCAGCATTAGATGAAAGAGCGGTGGAAATCTGTCCTGCAACAAGGAGGCACATCACATGCACTCTAAGGATTACTTCGTCGTCATATGACTGAAATATTGTAAAATACGACTTATCACCCAAGCACTCACTTACTCAAACAGTCAAAGGTACATGTATATCTCTGTATGTGACAAGCAAAGTGAATGTCATGTACATATTCTTTAAGTATATAATCGGAGTTTGTGAATTTTCTGGGCGTGTTATGGTATGACTGCATATAATTGTATGGTTGTATTTCTTTTTGTAACTGGTGTTTTAAGTTGTTTTTGGAAATTGTTCTTTTGACTATCAGCTTAAAACCTCCCGAGTTGTATACGATTGCCCGACTTGACCTTTAGAGGCAGTTCTGAGATGCTGGTATTTCAAAAAAACATCGTAAATCACCGCTAACATATTTCAGTATGTTGAAAATAAAACTTAAAGCAAAATTTTCTGGGCACGGCCGGATTCGAAACGCTCACATTCTTGCCGTGGTATGCTAAGAGTGTGTGCCTATTAAAGCTGACAACAGATCCGCATATTTATCTGTGTTAGACCAGTTACAACAGAATAACGCGAGTTGTTTAGGACGTGCTAAAACAAAAGTGTGAGTGACATCCGGGCTAGTGCTCGTACATCCGAGTATTCAACGAGGATCGCTGGGGTCACACAGCCCTCTACGTCATTGGCAGCGCGCACTTAGCTTGAGCGTCCAAACATGTGCATTGGTTATTTTTCTTTTGTGTATTTTTTTTTATTTTGGCCTCAATCTCTTTGAGTTTGCCTATATCGACAGAGCAGTAGTCTAACACAAGTCATTAGTAGTACATCAAGACAATACAGTAAAAAACACAAAACACACACTCTATCCTATTTCGCCAGTTTGACTCGAAGACCACAGCCATCAAGTACTCGGTTACTTCTTTATTGCTTAGGATCCTTAGATTCTCTTTGATCTTGTGACGTATGTCTTTGTACTACAGCAGTTGTGCGGGTTTAATTGTTGTCTGGCGAATGTCATCCGGTAAAAAACGGATTTATTGGGTTTTTTTTTTTAATTGCACAGAAGTCGACCTTAGATGTAAATGGGTCTATCATGAAGTTAGTGATGCACCATAGATTAGCTGACTACATCACGGTCTCGTTCGCTTGTACCTCTGCCAATTTAAAAGGATCCGTTTTAATCATAGCGGTAATTACATTTCATAGGGAGCGAAAACAGTTTTTTTTTAGTTCCTGGGTTATTTGTTACTAACATTTCTTAGAACCGTTAAGATAAGTTTTGTATGAAGTCATCCGCTTAAGCTCTCTCCCGATTTACGTCACTGTGCTACGTGAAGTGCACACACACGTATTCTGGGCCAATACGAAAAGCCCTTACACATTATTTAGTGAAAATTTTATATGTTTACTATATTTTGTTTCACAGGCTTCCTTTCCGGCCGTTCGTGGGAAGGTTTTCAGCAACCTGCAGATGGTCGTGGGTTTCCCCCGGGCTCTCCCCGTTTTCCACCCACCACAATGCTGGCCGCCGTCGTATAAGTGAAATATTCTTGGGTACGGCGTAAACCACCAATCAAATAAAATAAATAAATATATTTTGTTCCACTGACAAACTAGTGTATGACAGAATGTAACGATGTCAAAATCGTTATTGTTTATATCTACTTAAGCGAAGAGGTTTGTCAGATACCTTACGAAGGGCAATGACTTATTCTGGACAGTCCAGTTTCCCCCACCCGAGTGGCAGTATACGTCGTCAAACATGAGTCAAATAAATAAATAAATAAACTATATCAACTGCGATAAACGAATTTTTTAAGTGACATCACGTCTCACTAACACGGTAGATTTAACACCTATACATGTACACCTTTCTTATGAAAGTATAAGATGAATATGATATGAATTGATATTTCTATACACAGTTGTGATCTGTTTATCAGGCCATAATATTCCCATTTAAAATCTAAAACCGCTTCAGGTGGCGGCTTAATATGGAATAACCCCGGCGGTTTTAATCACTCAAATGGCTATACCATGAGAGCGATAGGGGTCAATCCAGATAGACTGTTTAAACCCTGATGTTAATTCTCTGAAAATAAACTAACTTTAAATTGAAAAAACTATAACGGCATTTTCGAATATGGATGTAAAGTCTTACCAGATATTTGAAATGGTAGTCCTTTCAGCTCCTTATTCATCCATAGCTGTTAAAGGCACATATGTATTCGCGTTCAAGTTGGTGTCACAGCCTATATGTGTCAGTAGTTCTCTCGAAGTTCAGCTTTTAGCATTTATTTTTAAACTCACTGAATATAGAAACATATACGCCTATATATACATATTTACTGATGGGGGCTGGTCGCGGTTTCTCTTCATCCAATGCAAATTGCAGTTCTCCGCCATGCGTCATACACGACTGAAAGAAAGCGCCGAGAAGAAAAAAGAGCGCCCAATTGTCATGGTCGAGCTAGTTCCGCTAACCAACCCTAGCATTATACTACTACATACCAGCGTGGAGCGATTTACTGCAGACAAGCTAGTGTGACGTTAGAGTCGACTTCATGAAGAAGACGGAGGCACTAGAGGGGTGGGTGTGAATGCACTTCTGTAAGCGCAATTCACCTCACGTGCTTTGGTATTTGTTCAGCTTAAGTCCTACTAAAGACATCGCTTTTTGTCCGTTAGTCCTCTATTTGTGTATATGTAAGGAGAAAGTGTACGTGATTAACGAGAAATTGGATTTCTCCACACCCGTTATATATGGGTACAAATTATTTATTTACTTATTTATTTATTGACTCATCCATTCATAAACTCATTCATTTATTCATTCATTTATATTTAACTGGTGTTTAGCGCCGTATTCATTTATGTTATATTTCACTTAAATGACGGCGGTCATATATTGGTTTATAGGTGAAGAAAACCGGAGTGCTCGGATTTAACCACTCGCCTTCGTACGGTATCTAACAAACCTTTTGACTTAAAATCGCAGCTTAGCTGTGAGTCCAGTTCATGCTGGCTTCCTCTCCGGCCGTAAGTGGGAAGGTCTGTCAACAACCTGTGGATGGTCGTGGGTTTCCCCCAGGCTCTGCCCGGTTTCCTCCCCCATGATGCTGGCCGCCGTTGTATAAGTGAAATATTCTTGAGTACGGCGTAAAACACCAATCAAATAATAAATAAATAAAATCGCAGCTCACAGAGCGAGAGATGGATTCGAACTCGCGATTTCGTTGCTGAAGAGAGCAATAATTTGCCTTTCATCAAGGAGGAGCCACTTATAATATTTTTTAAGTCTCATTTGTTCAAAATTTACCAGTTTTCCATCGGGGCAGTCAGCAAATGTGTTGTGCTGGCACACAATAGGTCTGTGGTTTAGAAAAAAAAAAACAAAAAAAAAACGAGGGAGAATGATTGTAAGATTGATTAGCTGACTGGCTAACTGACTGATTACACAGAACGTGTATTAACTGACAGCTTAATATTAGGTTAGCTTAACGTTATTTTGAACTCCATTACGTTTAATATTACTCGTTCAGGTGATTTTATCATTATCGGGTAGATCATGGAGATATATCACCACGGAAATGACGGCACCAAACCCTCTGACGATGCGAGATTTCTTTCTGCGTCCCGCATGATCTGCTTTATGTCTCCCGGGTGTTCATGCCATGTTGTATTCATTAGTAATTTCGTGTTAAATATTTGACTTGCCGGTTATTTGTTTGGGATATGTACAAATAATTTGATTCATACTTGATAACCTGAATAACAAGTTGTAAACCTTGCTCTGTGAAGGTGAAAATAAAAGTCATTGGATTGCTACGATGACGTCTCCATACAATATTAGCGGCTTTCGTGCGCCAAAATTCAAACCACATTCCAGGACTAAAATTTTCAATTATTAAAAAAAAAACCCTTACAATGTATAAATATAATAAAAGACTTACAGCATGAAGAGTAAAACTGGAGCAGCGACGACATTGTGATAATGGGCAAATAGTCAGATGTAACCGGTGAAATGCAACCTCTAGTCAATTTACCTCAGTTAGGGTTTTTATTCGAACTGTTCATGTAAGTGCTTAAAATAGTAGCAAAATACACGCTCTCCTCATGAACAATGGCTTCATCCAAAATAGACACAAAACATCCAGTGATGTTCACTGGAATTTATTAGACGTCACTGGTCTAAAATGCACAGAAAACTTTTATCTACCGGCAAAAAAAAAAACAGGCTTTACTATACACACTGCAGACTCCAAACATGTCCATTGGCCTAAATTTCTAGCAGAAATCAGAGCCGACAATTTCAAAGTCAAACAAATATTTATTCAGCCCGAACGAACCTCGGTTACGTTGTGGCGTTGCTAGGTAACCAGAACAGAGTGTGTGAAATCAAAGACGGTTGATTTATTTATTTCTTCATTTGATTGGTGTTTTATGCCTTACTCAAGAGTATTTCACTTATACTACAGTGGCCAGCATTATGGTGGAAGGAAACCGCGCAAAGCCCGGGGGAAACCCACGACCATCCGCAGGTTATTGCCAGGCCTTCCCACTTAGGGCCGGACAGGAAGCCAGCATGAGCTGGACTTGAACTCACAGCAACCGAATTGGTGAGAGACTTCTGAATCACTGCGCAGCCACGGAGGTTCCCCAGATGGTTGATAAACACGACCTAACCACCATGACCCTTAGCTTTAAACAACATTATACAGACCTCTCTTTGGAGACCAGAGAAATATTGACATAATAATACTGTCCCTAAAAAGGCCTTGAACGAGCACACATTTGCTTTTTTTCTGACTGCTCGCTAAGCTGAACTAACAGTCTGACCTCTCACTCTCCAAACATCACATATATTAATAGCCTGAGTATGTAATGATTTCTTCAGTAGAAACAGAGTACACAAGTTAATTAGATATTTAAATAATAATAATAATAATAATAATAATAAATGGGTAATTGATGCAAACAAATGCAAAAAAAAAAACGGACATGGCAAGAAGCAAAGCAATCATAAGCGCACACTTCAAAAGCGCACAAAATAGCAGTGTTTAACCTCTTGTGCAATGCACCTCGGCATGGTTTGTGAATTTGTTTTTAGAAGAATTCATCCTATTTTTGTTCTATTGTACCCGATGCACGCACTGCAACTTATTTAGTGTATGCGGTCAACTTGTCTTTTATCGTGTCCAAAAAATTTCCAAACCATTTTAACATTCAGTGAAGTGTTGACGTCATATACCTCCTGTTCATTTTCTCAAGGTCGGTTTTCACCTGTAGTGATGGTATGTTGATTCCGGATATGCAGGTTATTGCGGACAGAACTACATAATGACGCACTAGATATCAGCGGACATTCACTACGGGTTGCGTTTAGATCGAAACTGTTAAAGAATGTCTGAAATAATTCCGGGGAAACAGCTCAGGTAAGGCGAAATTTCGCTTTTCAACCTGAATTTTTCGTCGAAATGATAGCATTTATGTATATATGCTATTAACTGTATGTATGGGTGTAACTACGTGTGTAAATGTATTGCGTTTATGCTGCCAAAGTGCTGTCAGCGCAAAAATCATGCCGAAGACAGAAGACTTACTGATATATTGCCAACCAGCCACGCTTCTTTGCTCTAAAGTCTCAGTGTTGAGCGCCAAGCGATGCAGCAACAAGTAGCATTTTGAAAGTCTTTGGTATGACCCGACCCAGGGTTTGATCCCTGAGGCATATCGACCCGGAATGATAGCATACTGACACATGCACACAAGTCTATACCTGATGACATGCAAATTTACCTAAAGGACATGACCTCGTCAAATAAGTGAAATTTTGCTTTAAATGCGATGTTAAATCTCAATCAAATAAATAAATAAATAAACAAGTACATAAATCCTATCTGACAGCTCTATGTTTTTGAACAACTGGACTATGGTTTCGCTTAACATCAATTAAGTAAGTAGGAAAGTAAGCAAGGAAGGAAGTAAGAAAACAAATAAATAAATAAAATAATAAATAAATAAATAAATAAGTAGTGTACAGGGTTGATTACTTGAATCTTGCTATATATGAACCAGCCGCCCATACGGTCCTATAAAGGCACGGACTCCGTGTGAAAGCAGTTAGACATATTTATTGTGTACGGATAGGTATTGCTCTGTACTATAGACGTGTAATTCTAAACACGGATGCCGGAATTCACTGCATCACACATACATGACAAACGTCCCGACATAAAACTGTAACTGACCACGATAAGGGCGCACTTGACCTCAATGAGCTTTTGACCTCAATGATAAAGTACTCATGGTTTTGTCGGGATTACCCTGTCACTGTACACACTTCTTTGAGAGCGATTCGTGAAATGGACTCGCTCTAATTATACGAATATTACTTACCCCGAATAAAAAACTGTGTATGGATTTACGCTACATTTACGCTGTAATTTACGACAACGAAATGCACTGTAAATAATTTACGGATACAAATACCTGGTGTATACCTTTATGAACTTACTATCGATTTTATTACGCTCATTTAAAGCAGTAACTTTACGTCTTATTGATGTACATTTGATTGATGTTTGTAAGTTACGTCACTTTACAGGTACAAATCGACCGCCATATTTCTAAAAAAAAAACATATACGCCATTTTATATTACACTGTTCAAGTAGGATTTTATTTATTAACTTATTAATTTATTTATTTATTTGAATAACTCGATATTATCTGACCAATGCTCCCAAAGTTAACGTGGATATTTTCATTCACAATGCTAGCGCAGCTGGTCTCCAAAAACCTTCATGTCAAACTACATGTACCCGAGGGGCTGTATACGAGTGTTGTACCCGAGGGGCTGTATACGAGTGTTGTACCCGAGGGGCTGTATACGAGTGTTGTACCCGAGGGGCTGTATACGAGCGTTGTCGTCCACCTCAATTTGTCACAAACCCTCGCGTTACAATATTGTCATAAATCGTTGTGATTTTTTCAGACTCCGAACAGGTTCATTAATAGTTACTCATTTTAACAGGCTTCTGTCAACTTTTTATAAATATCTAATAAATAAAAATATCTAGTAGTATCAAGCCCGAGCCTTCGTTAGGCTCTTGTTGATCAAATAAATGTCCTTACAATTGGTACAACGAGACTGCGAAAAACTATACCATACCACTATAAGCCTGCGGAGCCAGAATACTTCCCTCTGTAATGATCAGCCTTTGCTCACAAGGAAACCTCGGTTATAATATGGGAAACGCAAAAGTATGTCATTTTAAACTTGGACAATCCCACTTTTGATGTGTTCGCCACCACAATGCCATTTTTAATACATCAGTGAAGGACAAATTTGTGACATTTCAGCTGCCTCCACCCACTTAGCCTTTTTATCCTCGGAACAAATAATTCACACATAAAAAAGACTATTATCTTTATTTACATTTTCACGGCAGGTCACGGTTTATATTCATCTTAGATGAAAACCACAGGCCGTGACGAATTTATGATGACGGAAACAACCGACGAATCCCGAAGAAGAGTTTGAAAGGTAAAAAGAGGTTGTCCTATATATGAGCCTGAGTTTAAAAAAAAACTCGACGTCCTGTTTAGAATAAAGAAAAATTTCCAAACACTCTACATGCCTTGCTCTGCACGGTTCTATTTACCCTCTGGATTAACATTGCACGGCCTGTCTTTATGAAGCGTCTTTCTGGTATGTGCGGTTGTGGCCAATCCGGAGTCTTTATCTTGCGAGTGTCACCCCCCGGGCAACAGGACATATCTGTAAATTATGCTGTTCTTGTGACATTTCTTAACAGTAAAGTAAAAGCACGCTTATGTCACGCCCCATAGCTAAGGAAACAGGGTGGAGTTATACACGGAGGGTGAACAAATTGCCGTACACACGGAAAATGGGTCCACTAATTGCATGGATGGCTAGGGGAGTAATGACTTCCTTAAAGTCTGTTTGTACCGGAGAATGAGTCTGGGCGAACTGACTGACTGACAGACGGATTGACTAAAAGACAGTCTTGGGCACTGATTGACCGACTGACTGATTAGAGGTCAGCATACACAGTAGCTTAAGACCCCAAGCTCAGCTCAACCCGATGGTTGCGTCGGGTCCTACAAGCGCTCTTGTATACGGAATAAAGGCGCAGCTCAACTGGAATTGCACTCCAGTCGTTATGTGTATGTCGTGCATGTATCTTAAGTCAAGACCAGCTAATGCTAGCTTCCTCTCTGGTCTTAAGTGGAAAGGTTTCTTTTGGGCTCTGCCCGGTTTCTTCTCACCATAATATTTGCCACCATTGTGCATAAATGAAGTACGACGTCAAACAGCTATCAAGTAAAAAAAAAATCAATAAATTGCATGTATTGTAAAACTGGGATCGAATTCATGACTGACTGATTGACTGACTCACTAGCAAAGAGTCTGTCTGATTTACTATCAGTGACTGACTTAGTATCAGTACTAGCTGCAGCTCAGTAAAATAAGAGTTTTCTTTTTAAACACATTCTGTTACAGTTTAAAAACGCGTCCCGGTATTTATTCATTATTTTTTTCTCATGGGTAAACAGTTTTCTAAACTGTTACATGAGTGTGCTTAAAAGAAACACTTATTTTTAGTTTGTATTCAAACACATAACAGCTTTACTGTGGTGGGCGTAACTTAGCGGTATATAATATTTACAATCTCGCAGGAGAAGTTTTAAAGCGTAAGCAAAAACAAGTACATTTATTTGCATACCTGAAAAATGAGAACATATCTGCCTTTGCGGTGGATGGTTTAAATTTAGCAGGATCAGTCCTAAATTTATCCCAAAATATGGTAATTAGTCATATGAGTCACATTATAAGCCTTGAGGCAGCTTGCGTGTTATCCTCCTCATTTTGCTTCTTTTTTTTTTTAAATTCTCTTTTTTTTTTGTTTAAATTGTGTTTCAATTAAATCGTGTTATGAAATGAACTTGATGAAAACTTCGTTGGGATCGGCATCACGCCGGGTATGCGGAAATTAAGCCATCGCTTTAAATCACATCTGATGTAAAAATTATGACACACCCCTAATTATCACCTGGAAAACGATAGCGAGGTGGTTACGTTGCTAGTTTTGTGAAATACTTCACATATGCAACGTTGGCGTGACATAGCTGTCATGACCAGCAGAACGCTTCAGCGTCAAGATAAAGTCATTACGGCCATGGTAGATTGTGTTGTGATTGGAGGAATGAATGAATGAATGACTAGGCTAAAGCCGTATATATGTAGCATTTCAGCCGCATCATGGCCAAAACCATGTTTGAACCATGGAACATTTTTGGTTTTCGACAGGAAAAAAAAACACTCAATACCAAAATAAAACAAAATAGAAACAAGAAGCTTTTAAAATAAACCCAAAAAGAACCTAGATGTTAAATTGTGTTTTTTTTGTGTGTTTTTTTTTTTTGTGCTTTTTTTTTTTTTTGCAAATTATCCCTAAACTATAACGTTAAAAAGATATCTTTTAAATATTTGTTACAATGTCACCACCTAAGTCCTAGGACATATTCTGTTAGCTGGGCCCAGACGTGGGGGCTCTAGATTAGTCGCCTTTTACGCTAAGCTTGCCTAAAGGGCGAAGGAGTTCAGGTCGAAACCAATTCCTTCTTCCAGCGCCATAAGAATAATATGTCCCAATTTAGTTGTTGGAAGTTGATTCAAATCATCCAAGGTTTACCAATTTTGAAAAGCTGTATATATATATGTGATGTGCAAAACATCCCAGCCTCAAAACAGACCAGATACATGCATGGCATTCGCTTTATATCCGTGTTTTTGACAGTTGACGGGTGTGTCAAGTTACTCTGTGGAAAGTGCTCTCTAAATTTCCTACATTTTCCCTACATTCTGAAGTATTCACAGGGTAATATTTTTGTTTCACATCGTGGTTAACGTTTATGAACATATTATCTTCAGACGTTTGACGCATGTGTAATGAAATAGTCCTTTACATCGTACGACTACAAAACCTGTCATATCGCATACAGGACATTAATCTTTGGCTGGCCTGTATATAAATGTTAGTAAGGAAGTATTCGAGAGCTTTGCCTGTCTATTGTCGAGGTTGTATAGATAGAAGGACATATATCATGCAATGTGTACCTTTATATACCTTGTATTATAGTCAAGAGCCTAACCAGAGCCGTTACCTTGCTCTAACCTCTCAGTTCTGAGCGCCAAGCTAGGCAGCAGTAAGTGCCAGTTTTTAAAGTCTTTGGTATAATTCGATCCAAGTTGAACTGAAACATTAAAAATATACTATACATCCACAGCGGGACACCAGTAACTCCGACTTTTTGAAAATCCAGCCCTGACAAATGATATCAGATAAAATGAAGATGACATATTTAGATTTCCAAGATAATGGCTATTTGTATTTGATGTGACCAGGCAAACGAGAAGCTAGCTTGGATATTGCATCCTAGTGTTCCTTGTTGGTGTTTTTATACTGTACTCAAACCGATTCGTTTGAGCCTCCGCCTCGAAGTCATGAGACCTCGGGATTACACCCGGGTGGGGTCATACAAAGACTTTTAAAATGGTATTTGCTGGTGCATAATTTGACACTCAGTACTGGGAAGATAGATCAAGGAAACATGATTAGTTGACCTGGTGTCAGTAGAATGTGGCTGGGTGGGGTGTCATGTCTGGTGTCTTCGGCATAATACGACAGCACTTTGGCGGTATGGACTCGCCCTGCCACACGAAGACACAATATAGAATTGACGCACCTAATGAGTCCCCGTCGTCATGTGACTTAAAAATTGTGAAGTATGTCGTTAAACCCCAATCATACATACATACGTGATAGGGTAAAATTAAGATGGATACATGTGCATTTTTAGGCTTCCGGTATGACAACTGGTTGTATTTGATGTAATCAAGAGGATGAGATGTTAGCTTGGATATTAAACCCACACTGTTCAATAAAATGTTATATTAAATAGCATACTTAAGTTCGACCGTAAATTATTGGTGGATGGTGGTTATTGTTGGTAAAGCAGCAAATGTAAACTTCACGGCATTTTCTTAAAATGTAAGCCAACTATGCAGTAAAAAAAAAGAGAATGATTAGTTTGATTACGAAAACAGGTGATGTTTTGACTGTAAAAAAATGGCCTTTTGACCCTTGTCAAGTGGATCCATAAAAAGCGAACAGTACACCTTTTATGCAGGATGCACACAATGTCCAAATTTGTATGATCACTCAAACAGTCCATGGAAAATTATACTCCAAGTAATCACGTTTTCAGCAGTCCGTACTCTATGGCCTTTTGTTTTCACTCTGCTTAAGTTAGATGATACATTTTTATATTTGTTTATTTATAGAGAATTTAGGTAGACATTTGTTTTTCGCAAAGGAAAGTATCCGGAAACCACGCGTTGGCTGTGTAACCACGCACGTCCGGTTTTCGTGATTTCTGATTGGAGAGATAAATAACAAGGATTGCTACATTACTTAACGTTGTACGTACAGTCAGTTTCTGTGTGAATCACTGGGCTAAGTGGAGTGTAACGAACTGTGAAGTAAACTTATGACAGATTTCAGATGTCGTCAGCTTCCCACGGGCTACATTGTATTTTTGCATCTGCTCCCTCGCTCTCAGTGTTCGTGGAGTCTTGGTGATTTATTTATTAAATTATTTATTTGATTGGTGTTTTACACCATACTCAAGAACATTGGGTGGGTGGGTGTGTGGTGGGGGGTGGTGGTTGAGATGGCATTCGCAGATTCCTCATGAAAACCTAAGCCTGTAATGGTAAGTCAGGAAACTGCCGGGGGTGGTTGGTTAAGCCTGGGTGCTGCCAGGCTCTCTCACCTCATAACGCTGGCCGCCAATATTTGAGCAAAATATACTTCAGTACGTCATTTTCTAAAATAGTCTTTCACTGTGGAAATTCATCTTTAAACGGTTATTGAACTCTCGGAATAATATTTTATGTAAAGTGATAATGTTTCTAGCATTTTGAAAGTGTTTTTTATATTGGGATGGAAAAAATAGACACAAAGTTCTAAATTTCATTTTAGATTATCCTGAAAAAAGATGCTGCTCTTTACTTTATCTATAATATTTTTTAAAATATTTATTTATTTTTCATCATTTATTTCATTTTTGGACGTTTCTGTAGAACCCTTAATAATCAAAAACCATGCCGACAATATCAGTACAGTAGATGAGAAAAGAAATGTGTTCCAAATATCTGCCAGGTTACCTGGGTTTTAATTTATATCAAAAAGTGAAGATTATATGTCTTATACTCATGTACTCAACCCGCTGTTGCTAAATGTGTTATTAACAAAACAAGTCTAGATGGAGATTATAACAGTTCACAGTAAATTCGTTTAGTTAAAATGTACTCATCAAACGTGATACATGTGGGCAGTGAAGGGTATGGTAAAAGTAACCGTGTAAGACAGGTGGCCAGGTGGCTATTTCACCGCTGTTGTAATACTACTAAATTTATGTATGCTGTATTGGGTTAAAACTTAATTTAATAGTGACTTGGAAATGTTATTCATCTGATTTGTGTTCGCTTGGTCTTTTACCCAACCTGTCTCATGTGGCCACCTGTCTTACACGGTTACTTTTACCATACCCTTCACTGCCCACATGTGTCACGTTTGATGAGTATATTTTAACTAAACGAATTTATTGTGAACTGTTATAATATCCAGCTAGACTTGTTTTGTTAATAAAATAAACATCGTCTGATTACTGTGCCTAATGTTTACTCTTATGTGTTTATCTGCTATGGCTGCGACTTCAAGTCCTGCACAAGCTGTCGTCCTCTATACAGTTCCATGTGTGAACGTCTATCAGCAATCTGCGGATGGCCGTGGGCTTTCTCCGGACGCTACCCGGTTTCCTCCCACCATAATGATAAGTGAAATATTAGTACGGCTAAAAACACCAATCAAATAAATAAATAAATAAATAAATAAATCCTACGTTATGTTAATAACAATACCCACCACATTAAGATATAAACATAATACATGCTACTGTAATAAAAACAACTCTCTTTGTTATATAACAAGGACCCGTTTATACACTGTAACAGAAATGTGTTTATAAACGAAACACTTGGCTTTATTTATTTATTTTTTTTTTTTTTTTTTGATTGGTGTTTTACGCCGTACTCAACAATATTTCACTTATACGACGGAGGCCAGCATTATGGCGGGTGGAAACCGGGCAGAGCCCGGGGGAAACCCACGACCATCCGCAGGTTGCTGGAAGACCTTCCCACTTACGGCCGGAGAGCACTTGGCTTTAATGTGAAGTGTAAATTGTATGTCGATTCGAAGGAACAAGATAAGATACTAGTGATGATGTACGCGATATTTAAGGAAATCGGTGAACCCCTGTAAAAGGATTTTCAGATGTAAAGCCGAGCCTGCAGACAGGCAGGGGGACAGACGGCGTAATTTCAGTATACCACTTCTCACTAACTTAACTGTTCATTGTGTGCTTTTTTCCTTCTGCTACAACACACCGAACCACCTCACAAGCAATGTGTAGAACTACACTCTAAAACTGAGATGTGTTAAATTCAACACATTATCATGTTTTCTGGGTAATGCTAGATCGTTACATGCATGCAACATAATACAATGTTTTGTACAAGGCACTATCTGGCTGCACTTACAGTGTATTCTGTTGCGAACAGGTCTGTCAAATACGCATGCAGGTATGGTTGGGGGTTAACGTCGTACTCAACATTTTTTCAGTCATATGAAGGTGAGGAGTCAACAAGTGCGCGTACATACATTGTGTCTTCTTGTGGGTGGGTGGATGATGTAGAAGTGCTTCCGCCACTGAAGTATCATGCTGAAGACACCACACCACAGTAAAATACAGCCTCTTGTCAGTTTATCTCAGTCAGGGTTTCATTCTAACTCTTCATGTAAATGTATAAATCATAGCAGCTTATATATCCTCTGGCTGTCGCAATGTACATATAGAGCCCGCTGAGCGACGTATCTCTCCTCAGGTGTTGCCATGAACTCATGGTGCGATCATGTTAAGATTTGTTTCGAGCCGACACCTAAAGGGGATAATCTGTGTATATTGAACAGACTGTCATGAAAATTTTACAAAGTACAAGACATCGGTTAGGTCATAGGAAAGGTCCAGATCTGTAGACATCTATGTTTCGAAACGTTCTCGGAAATAGATGGAGTGCATGCATGTTTTAGAAGAAGTTGTATGGACAAAACAGTATATACAATGCAATGAACAGATCCCCATCACCCGCTTCCGACAAATAACTTCGTTGCAAGATTATGATTAAAGAAAATGGTGATATTCTTACTTCATCGTGTATGTCGGGTCCTTGGTGGTAGGTTGTGTCCCTGGACACGTCTGGAAAGTTCATAAAGATCGGGAAAGTCCATCGGGTCGTGTTTTCCGCCGCGCCCTTCATAACTTTGACGTTCACAGAGGAAACAGAACTACCGTAGGGTTTGATCTCTTGTGGCCTCCATAAAAAAATAACACCTTAGATTTCCACACGGATGTAAACCGCACGATGGATATCCCCTTTCCAAAGCAGCTTAATTTTTCTCAGTGCTCTCTCTACTCTCTACTAGTTTTTTGTTCAGCTGTTCTTCCAAGCAAACTACTGATCTAAACGATGCAAAACAGATATCTGTATTTAGACGACGGTCAGGCTCCCGACCATTCATGTCGCCATTTAATTATAATGGACCATTATCCTGGCCGCCTAAGTGGCATGTACAACACACTAAAATAGTAAACTGATCCTTTATGAAATCTGTATATCGATTGGCTTTCATATAAATATCTTCCGTTTAGTATTTGGGGATAGCCTTATATTCATGAATATGTATTACTTTACCCGGTATTCCTTTAGAACAATATCGATAGTCATTGATTGGTTTTATAAATTAGCCTACAAATACGGTTTTGTTTTAATAGCAGTATAATTAACCCTGGTTATTGTATAACAACGGCATACTTACCGGCCCATACTTCAGGACGCGGGTTCAATTCCGGCCTTGGACAGGGAACATCTAGATTGGTCCACTAAACATCTTCGTGGATGTTTGAGGACAATACGCGGTCGAGGATGCTCGTGGGACTGTTTGTGCAGTCTAACATGATTAAATACGTACAGCATAGAGAGTAAACCCACAGCAGCGACGGCAGTGTGATCGACGTACAGCATAGACGGTAAATTCAGAGCAGCGACGGCAGTGTGATCGACGTACAGCATAGACGGTAAATTCAGAGCAGCGACGGCAGTGTGATAGACGTGCAGTATAGAGGGTAAAATCAGAGCAGCAGTGACAGTGTGACAGACGTACAGCCAGAGAGTAAAACCAGAGCACCGACGACAGTGTGATAGATGTACAACACAGAGGGTAAAACCAGAGCAGCGACGACAGTATGGTGTCTGGTAAATGGTCACACGTAACCGGTAATATCCGATCTCCTGTCAATTTACCTCAGTCAGGGCTTTATACTAACTGTTCATGTAAATGAATAAATAGTAGCAATTTACACGCCCCCTGGCACAATGGTTTAAGCTGAATTTGGTAGAAACAAAATCGTCACTGGTCTAGAATTACTCAAAATGCTGTGTTGTCATCACATTTAACATACAATGTTCGTGAGTGAGTGCTTGGGGTTTAACGTCGTACTTAACAATTTTTCAGTCATATGACGACGAAGGAATCCTTGGAGTGCATGTAATGTGTCCCCTTGTTACAGGACGGATTTCCGCCTCTCTTTAATCAAGTGCTGCTTCGCTGAGACGACTTACCGAAGGCAAGTAAGGCGCCCCGCCCGAGCCACTATACGGATACGGGTCAACCAGTCGTTGCGTTATGCAAAAATGAAAAAGTCAATAGTTTTCAGTGAAGATGAAAAACGTAAGGAATGTTCTAGGCGAATGCATTAAGTCAGTATCCAAAACATGTAGCATGCTAGTTCAGAAGATCCAAATTTTTATCCACCGTGAGTGGGAAGGTCTTGCAGCAATCTACGGATGGTCGTGGGTTTCCCCCGGGCTCTGCTCCGTTTCCTCCCATCAATTAATGCTGGCCACAGCAAGCTGTGGAGAAAAAAATATAAGTTGAGTTGAACAATACGGGTGTATGATTTCACCGATAGCTTTGGTATGCATGTCAAATACAAAATTGAAGTTCTGAGATCGAAAAATTCAAACGAACCTAATTTTTGATATAATTTTGTGTATATACAATAATTAAACAAAAGTCATCTATGGGTTATTTATCTGCCCTGACGGTAGGTATTGGTTAGCATTTGCAAGTAAGCCTTTCAAGTGTGGTGGAATTTAAGTAACAGCAGCGATAACGAGTGACTAATGCTCCTGAAGAATTTCTTGTCCAGTTAACTATTGTATTTCACCTAGAGTTGAGTATATAAAAAGTCAGTTTCACAAGGACATCAAGGCCTGAAATGGATATTCTTGATGTCAATACTTAAGTTTTTCTGACAAGACATTTATCAGGCTTCTCGAAAAACTTTTAAATGGCCCTATAAGGTGAATAAAGCGATCGGAATCAAGGAAAATGTTGTTAAGGATAAGTGAAATACACTACTTGTGAGTCGCTGCAATTTTCCTCTGTGTTTTTGGAAGCTGACAAAATAAACGGCAATATTTCCGATAGTTAAGGGACGTAAATACTGGAAAGGGAAGTAACCCATGAAAATAGGAATGGCATGATGAAAGGCTCCTCAAACAAATACACTTAAGGCCTTGTGAATAAATCTGTATCTGTTATTGCTGATGATGCAATGTTTCAACGCAGCCTGTATTTTCTTTTCTTTGAAGTAGATCTATTCTGCTATCTCAGAAGAATTTTAACAGCTTTATTTCATAATATTTATTTTATTTGATTGGTGTTTTACGCCGTACTCAACAATATTTCACTTATACGACGGCGACCAGCATTATGGTGGGGTGGAAACCGGGCAGAGCACGGGGGAAACCCACAGCTATCCGCAGGTTGCTGGAAGACCTTCCCACGTACGGGCGGGGAGGAAATCAGCATGAGCTGGACTTGAACTCACAGCGACCGCATTGGTGAGAGACTCCTGAATCATTACGCTGCGCTAGCGCGCTAACCAACTGAGTATTTCATAATAAATTTTACTTTAGCGTTTATGAATTGTTTATTCATCATTCACCTTAATGCACCGCGGGCGACAGTCGATATGTTTAGTGCTTTCTTTCGAATTTTTAGCCTTTTTACATTAAAGACACAACATGTGCATATGATAGAGAACGGAGTTCGAGTAAAACTTATATCGAAGTAATTTTGTAATTCAGACGTGGCATTTGAGTGAGAATTAATAGCAGTGATTTGGTAGTGACTCGAGGAGTTTACCCCATATCTTAGTATAATACGAGGTATTACCTCAATAATATGAGTGAGTTAGTGAGTACTTGGGGTTTAACGTCGTACCCAATCAATAACATGAGTTATTACCACATAAACTGCCGTGTAATCCAGATTCACACAAATGTTTTACAAATACCTTATCAACATCTGTCACTATTTATTCCAAGGATTTCCCGCGCGTCTGCCACGTGCGAGCTGCTGTGGAGTCATCTTGCAGTTGTGACGTGTAATTACGTGTCACTGACTAAAGGCAATTTTGGTAGCGAGTATGACATTTTACGGATATAGGCGGCTCTCAAAAAGATGTAGGTTTATTTATTTATTTGATTTATTTATTTGACTGATGTTTTACGCCGTACTCAGGAATATGTCACTTATACATCGGCGGCCAAAAGAAATAGACTATGATATCCTATTTTGACAGAAGAGTTCGATGATCTCCCTTGAGTTAAGGTGTGCTTTTACGTCTACAACGCTACTCTCTACTAACGGGTGGATTGAGTTGTTTTAAATTACATGAATTTTTTTGAGGCATAGGTGATGTTACGTTTCGAATGCAGCTCAGTGGCCTGTCGTCACTTTTAGGGTGATTAGTTGATTGACAAGCATATTTCCTTATTTATTTGATTGGAGTTTTACACCGTATTGAAGAATATTTCACCTATACGACAGAGGCCAAACCCACCCAGTCAAAGTCTGGTGAAACAGGATTTTTCACTAATTTTGTGTGGAGTGCATCCGCCACCATTCTCGGAAAAACACACAAATTTATAACTAGAAACTTTGAAGCCTCTGTTAGAAAATGATACCACTTAACAAACAGGGGAAAAAAGGAGGCGGCCCAAAGGAGCAAAGGAAAGCATATCTAAAATAGCAGGGGATTACATTCTTGGGCTGGGGTCAAAATATTCAGAACAGGTAACAAACGACTCAAGTTATCACCTGGATGATTGAAAATTGAGGCAATATGATTGGTCAAAATTATGACGTTAATTGAGAAATCATAATCTATATACGACATTGTTGTATACATGCGTTAATCTGTGATACTGTACTTACATACAGATAACAAGCAAGAATGCTGTGTTGGAAACTCTGTTTATGGGTGGACAGAGGTTGCTGTTTACATTGGATAAAGCAGGCGCAAATATAAACAAAGAAACACAATGACTATTTTTTCTGACGGAGCAAACGTTTATTTTTAAAGGACAAACGTATCAGGTTACAAATAATTTAAAGCCCATAGGGACGTTTAATGCTACACAATAATGGTTTCATGGAATTTTTACATACGGACCTGATAATTCTTCCTGCGAATCTTTCTTTCAGCGGCCTCTCCTAAAGGTCCAGTTGACCACAAACCATGGTATGGCAATCAACCAGTGAGTCACAAAACGATTGGGTCCATGATGTCTGATATTTCCCGCGATGCAAAACTCAGCCGGCAGTACGCGAATCACTGCGCCCGGGCTACGACAGCCACAGTTCTTGCTGATGCCGGGGTTTCTGTGATGGACGTTATGTCTGTGACGGGCCACCGCAATGAATCCAGTAAACGGAGTTATGTCACCAAACCGTCCGTTTCAAAACGCCGTGAAATCACCAATATCCTGCATGGTTCAAGTGCGTTATCAGAAAATGCTGAAAGTAAAAATGCCGTTGAGTGAAAATACACTCATTTCACTCATGCCACTCCCAATGCAAATGCGCGACGCTGTCGACTGTAATGTTACACGTAGCAGTAGTAATACGTAGCAGATCGTCCTTTTCAATTCCCAATCCTTGTTTGATGTTTATCCGTGTTAAACTGTTGGGGTTTTTTCACAATATTCAGTCCGTTTACTCATGTTTTCTCACCCAAACGCTATTGTCTGACTGCCGCAAATTGTGATAGGCATCCATTGTATTTCACAATAGGGGCCTCCGTGGCTCAGTTGGTTAGCGCGCTAGCGCAGCGTAATGACCCATAAGTCTCTCACCAATGTGGTCGCTGTGAGTTCAAGTCCAGCTCATCCTGGTTCCCCCCCCCCTCCCCGAGCTCTGCCCGGTTTCCACCCACCATAATGCTGACCGCCGTCGTATAAGTGAAATATTGTTGAGTACGGCGTAAAACACCAATCAAATAAATAAATAAATAAATATTTCACAATACTATAAACGCAAATCATATTTATCCTCATGATCCCTTGAACATATAAATTATAATATATTTATTTGCTTACTTATAATAAGCACATAGCTCTGATGCTGTTATTGTTTTGTTATTTATCAACATATGTTGAGAAATTAACATTGAATTGAAAATGTTATTGTATTTATAAGTCAACACACAGGAGCTAACAAATTCTATTAGACGAGATATGTACACGCGATATGCAGAACCCTTTGGTATATTCCTGTTCAAGTAAGGATAATTTGAGGCTACCCCCCTTGTCATAAAGTCTGCAAAAAAGGAAACCATTTTGGGCCTCCGTGGCTCAGCTGTTTGGGAAGGTCCGCCAGGAGCCTGCGGATGGTCGTGGATTTCCCCCGGGCTCTGCCCGGTTTCCTACCACCACAATGCTGGTCGCCGTCGTACAAGTGAAATATTCTTGAGTACGGCGAAAAACACCAATCAAATAAATATATAAATAAATAAACAAGTCAAAAGAATGGTAGGGGGAGGGGGGGGCACAATTTGTACCCATCGTAATACTTATACACTGCTGAGCTTACAGCGATCTTATTGGCGAGAGGCTTCTAGGTCATTATCACAACTATTCGTGTTGATTACATAAATGGCCCAACTTATACATTTCAGGCGAAGTAATTTTTGGTTTCAGGATGGAACACACAATAATGTGTCACTTTTACCTAGTTAAAGCCGACATCTAAATATACGACAGATTGCCTTGGAGATGTAAACTATACACGTGGTGGAAACTCCTGAATTCTTCCACATTACATTGTTACGTTCATGCAGGATATTGTTATTCTAACACAGTTAACAGTAAATAACATCCATTATTCTCTGCGACGTTTTCCTTTTTGTTATTTTCAAATCTGTTCCCTATCATGGACAAAGCTTGGAATAATTCCCAACTGAGAGATGCAGCCGGCTATTTGTTGGATGATCCTTGTTGGGAAGAGTTGTCTTCCCCTGTTGTAGTTTGAGTGGATTCTGCGTAAGACACTTTTTGATCACTGCACACCCGAATTGGATGTAGATGAACTGTATGAAATAATTGCATATAAACACAATATTTGGCTAAAAATACCGTGCAAAGATAAAAGGAGTTAATTTCCAAAAATTACCGTATCAATTCAAACATTTGCTGTTGGTTTACAGGTTTCCATTAGCAGCTAATTACATACACTCATCCTAGCGCTAACATTACATCATGGTGGTAGAAGGAACCCTGCCCCGCCCCGATATTTCAATTGGTGAAGCGTCAGCTTTGGGAGCGGTAGATCTAGGGTCAGTTCTGGGTCGAGTCACACCTAAGGCCTTCAAAATGTAAGTGGTAACTTTCTCGTTTGGCTATGACTCCACATTCACCAACCACAGCTCAAACAATTTTTTGATATGTTGTAGTGAAAACTGCACGCTGCATTTGGCATTGTGCCACGCGAAAGTTAGGGAATATATATTTTTGAGGTTGAATTTGACAAATTATTTAAATAGTAAGGAAAATCAATGCGCTCGTTTAACCTATATGTGGTATCTGCCCATGGCATTTTGCTGTCCATAATTTGTTATGTGTCGGCCTAAAGTTGAACCGGCCACAATTTTTTGTCGTATTTAGAACATCAAAGTTTCTGTTATAGATACGAAATGTGAGTTTTACGAAATTTGATACCAAGGTATTTTTGTAATACAGCCCTGACATTTGAATAAGCAAAATGGAGTAGCCGTAGAACATTGACGTGTCGAGTTTGCCTCTTATCTTAACTTACATAGTCACTCTAATATGAGTTACTGCATAAACTCCTCCCTGTAGCTGTCAGATTCACACAGCTAACCTTAGAAATGACTTAATAGTCTAAGTCATTTCTCATAAACAGAGGCGATTTCCCGAACGGAATCATCATCAGGGCTGTGTTTACTTAGTTGCGGTGAACTTTTCTATAAACCGACCAATAATAAACAACCATAATATCCGGGGTCCTGCTTCTGATACCCTCTCATAAAGGGGTGAGCGCTGTATATACATCGTGTTGAATAAACTCGCCGTGACAATGAATGTATATTAACAGCTCCAATAAAAAGCGAAACTGAAATATACATCTTTAATCAACTACAAGTTATATAGTAGCGTGATACACGATTTGAACACTGATTAAACAGAAAAGTTTAAACGTGTTTCCGGCACCATTGAAAACTGGTGACTGATGGCTGAATTCATTATTTTATATGTTTTCTTAGTTCTTTTGTGGTTTCTATTCAATAGTATTTCTGATAAATAAATATCCTTAATGGCTGACGATGGTATACAAATGTCTGAAACGACACCTACATTTTAATTTTATTTTTAAACCTGCGGTATTTATATATAAATATCGCCTTGCCACAAGAAGACACAATATTTGTACACACGCCCAGTGGCTCATCGTCATCCCATGAGTGAAAAATTGCTAAATAAAGTAAAAACGCCAAGCATGCATGTATATATATATATATATATATATATATATATATATATATATATATATATATATATATATATATATATATATATATATATATATATATATATATATAAGCTTAAAGCTTAAACAAACAAAAAAGAATCATAAGTTAAAAAGACTAATATATATATATATATATATATAGATTAGTCTTTTTTTGTTAACAAACAAAAGAGAATCATAAGTTAATAAGACTAATCTCTGACATGTCATCTTACGTTGACAGTCTCCGCCGATGAGAGAAAAAAGAGAGCGATTATGTCTGCTGAGATATCAAACTTTGACAGCGAGTAAGTGATCTCATTGTGTCTAGGCTACACATGCTTTTTACCCAGTTACACTAACCATCTACCCTCAGGTACTCTAAAATGGCATCACTTCACTTCCAGCAACTAGAGCTCAAGAAATTGGTCATACTAGCTAGATTTTTTGACATACTATAAAGTGGGGGCTACTTGTCGTAGTTTGGATTGGTGCTGCCCGAAAATAAAGGGATATATATTTTTGCGATTGAAGCGGACAAAGTTACTACATAAAATATTAAGGAACATCAATGCGCTTTTGGTATGGATGATGACGCGTTTTGCAAAAGCAGTCTAAGGGCCGGTTGTGACTTTGACGTTTAGAAGTTTGACGGATAGGCCTATCTAGACATGTATGTTTTATCTAGACGTAACAGCCTAAAATTGCTTGAGGCTGTGTAGACCATGATACATTGATTTCAAATGGCGATCTTTATCTTTTTTAGTCCACAAAACCCGTTATACAATCATTTCCAAGAACAGTTTAAAATAAGCTTTCTATTTGTGCTTACTAAATTTTAAAATATTCTTCCCCTTAAGGCAAATAAAACATTAAAACGAAGTATGCATCAGATGAAAGACCATTAAAAACTGTCCAGGAAAATAGTCGCATTTAGTTTTTTGTCATTTATTTAACGTAGTAAAATGCAGTTGAGTATTTTATTCTATGGTGGCCTTTTCTGACCACAGTGCTACCACATAAGGTTTTTGCTACATTTCATCATCCAGAACTTATATACATATAAATCTATGGATGCATTCATCGAGTTGATCTTGAAGCGAATTATTTCAGGCAAAAAATTTAGATGTGACGTAATTGATAGCTTCTGCGTCACAACAGACCACAGCAGAATCTAATCTTTTAACACAGTTTTATTCGGTTAGAAAAATTCTAAAAAAAATAAATCAAACTATTTTCCTGACAGTTTTTAGTGGTCTTTCATCTGATAAATACTTCATTTTAGAGTGAGCTTTGCCTTTAAAAGAAAAGAAAGTAGTAGTAACTACAACATGTATGTCTAAATTGAAAATATTTACGCACAGCATAAAGACGATGTTTATAATAACAGTTGGCGATTGCATGAAGTCTTTGAAGAAGTTACATTTTTACCTTGAGCCTTGACCCGTTAAACCCTCATCCCTTGAATGGTGCGATCACTTTTAGTTAAATCGCCATTTGGAAGCTCCTGTGTCCGTAAAAAAATCATATACGGCTGTTAATCACTGTAATGAGAAACATTACACGGGCGTTTTAAGTGTTGAGTGCCGACATTTTCCCTTTATTTATTTATTTATTTATTTGATTGGTGTTTTACGCCGTACTCATGAATATTTCACTTATACGACGGCAGCCAGTATTATGGTGGGAGGAATCTGTGGGGAAACCCACGACCCCCCGCAGGTTGCTGAAGGACCTTCCCACGTACCGGTGGACTTGAACTCACAGCGACCGCATTGATGAGACTCCTGGGTCATTACGCTGCGCTAGCGCGCTAACCAACTGAGCCACGGAGGCCCCCATTTTCCCTTGTTGCAAAGTACCGTCCACGCCGTCTTCCAATGGACATTCAAACGAACGCCTTCCCTAATGAAAGCGAAATCACCAGTCTGCTGTCGCCCCATCTTCTTCGTGACTTCTTGTTAGCCTGGCAGCAACCCTAGGCTTGCCCTAAATCAGCCGTTTGTTTTTATACTGATGACGTATATCACCGACGCAGAACAACACTGTTTAACGCAGCCAACAGAAATATTAATAGCTCCAGTGTTTAACAACTGTACGATACAGGCAGTACATATTAATATTGTCAGAAAAGGAGGCCGTATTCCAAAAAGGCAGGCATAGCCCAAGGGAGACAACTCCACCCAGGCAGTTGTATATCAATTTTGATCAGGCCTTACGTGTGGAAAGTGCTCTTCACATTGACCGCTTCGTTTCATGGCAACCTTCCAAGGGATACACGGGTAGATATTTGTGCGCCCAACGCCCTTAGCCAAATATCCACACGTAAAAGTCGTCCTGAATTGTCACCTTACAACTAATACATGTATTGTTACTTCAAAAACTGCATGAGTTTCGCTCTACTACTGGTAGTGTGAAGACCGGGTTGTCAACAAGCATGCAGCAAAGAGTATCTACATCTTTGACAATACATATTTTTTTATTAAATAAAGTTTTTGTACATATTATTTGTTAAATATTGTGCATATATGTTTTATTAAATATTTTGCTTGAATTTTTTGCCGCACTAAACTACCTCAGACTTATATGGAATTTACAGAAGTCATAACGGGAAAACGTGGGTTATTTTCCTGCGGGAGAAGGTACCAGTCCAGCAACTATTTGCTCAGTTGTCGTTCAGGCCTGAGGTGCAGGCCAAGACGATCTGGTAGAGGAATCTGTGTTAAGAAACTGTTCAGATCTTAACTGCCTTATATAAAGTGGAATGCTCGGGGTTGACCAACGACCTTTGGCAAGTTACTGACGAAAATTCCCACGTGTGACGTAAGGATATGCTAACCATATTGTTGGATGACGATCGGTTTTCAAACTGCCAACACGCGCGACGTCCATGACGTGTACAAAATATGTCATTAGTAACCGTTTAATAATGTATTTGTTTTTATATTTTTATTTACTTGTAAAAGACTTCTTGGCCTTTAAACCTCTTTTCCTCTCAGTACTGTACATCAAAAAATTTCCAGAACCGTACTCTTTCGATAGCCAATGTCATTACGGCCGGGGCATTTTTCTAATATCTACTAATAACTGATCGTCCCTTAATGCACGTAATGCACGTACCTTCGGATCTACTTTATTCCTTAAGACAACATTACACAACATCAATAAGCAGTCCTACGAACAGTGTGCCTTTATTGAAACGAACAGGCAGTGGATGGTCACTGTGCTATCAGGCAATACCGGTGATAGCGAAAGAGGCCGAACAGCCTTTCAGTGTAGCGTATGTTTATTGTTGCTTCGCCGCTAATTTCTATCAAGACTCTTTTGCCTCAAAATGACCACGTCCCCGATAATCCTTAACACGTCAATGTGCATGGAGCTATTTTTTGCGCTAGCACTTCTGTGTCTAGTGTGTAAAATTTTTTATTCTATACACTGCATACTTCTCACTACAGCCACATCCCATGTTGTTTTAAACTCATGTCAGTGTTAATAACTTTTGTTTGAATCTGATTGGACCATAAATCATGCATATTTATGACGGAAAGTTCAGCTCTTTGAAGAGTGAATATCAAGTTAGATGACGTCGGACATTGCTACTTAGACTAAATGTAGGGGATAAACGCAGATTCCTCCGTTCTCACTGTTCAATGGGCTTTTGGCAACATTGACGCTTTGTCCAATATAACGGTCTTTGAAGAATAGTACTGGTGTTCTACCAGTAACTACAACACATGAAACCATTAACTCACCAAGCGTTACTGCAACCAGAAAATGTGTGGTCTCCATGGCGAATGTCACAGCTTGATGGGAGGACTCAGCAGCGAATCCCATGTGGCAGACGTGCGGGAAATCCTCTGTGTAAATAGTGACAGAGGTTGATAAGGTATTTGTAACGCCATCTGTGCGAATCTTGCATGCACAGCATTTGGTGTGGTAATAACTCACATTATACTAAGATATGGGGTAAACTCCACGAGTCAGTAGAAAATCGCTGCTATTAGTTCTCATTCAAATGTAACGTTTGAATTACAAATTTACTTCTGTAGCAGTTTTACTCAAATTCAGTTGTATATCATAGTCATATTTTCTGTCTATAATGTGAAGACTAATGTTGTAAATCCAAAACAAACCACTAAGCAAAGTTACATTGTACATGATGGGACACAAATCGACTGTCTCCCGTAGTGCACTATGGGACACCTAATTGCCATGGGTAGATACCGCATTGAAGATGAGCAGAGCCTGGTATCTTCAACACACCGGAAATGCTGTTTCTTTCGTCCGTTTCACTATATTCACGGAGAACTTTACAATGGAAGGAAAGTTGTGAAATTACACAGACGTTAGATCATGGTTGATACTGTTTTGAGACTATAAAAAAAGTTCTTAACTGTATTCACGGAAGAGTTTTGGATATGAACAATCTATGAATTCCATTCTTTGGTAGTCTTGGGAAAGAAAGAGGAAGAGAAAATCGGAATTCGGCATTTAAATAATGCAAGATGATCTACGTCGAATGGACAAGGGTTCCCATTTTAGTTCATTTTAAAAGAGATTTATACGAAGTTCGACGTAATCCCCTTGTACACAGTCATGCTGCTCGGCGTTGGACGTTTTCCATAAAGTTTTCCCTTCTGGAACACTCCTGGATACGAGTATGATACCTGTACTTGGTTCGATTTAGCTGCCTGCTAACGGCTTAAATCAGGCATGAAAATTGCACCAAGCAACCCAACCCTGATATTACCTGCCAAAAAATACTTAAAAAAAAAGAAAAAGCGGTGTTTTATGTGTTTGTTCTGCAGAAAATATTAATTTGAACAGGACAGCTTTGAGAATAAAAAGTAATTATGAAAGATTTTAAAACAAGATCGAAAAAAAACAAAAAACATAATGCCAGTTATTGTTGACAAGTTGCCGTTGTTGTTGGCAAGTAATTTGTTGTCTTTTCTTTATTACTGTCAATTTACTAACTGACATGAAGTAAGGTACTAGTCATTGTACAACAACAACAGCGATCCTTGCTAAACTTCTGTCAAATCGGGAGGGTACAATATATACACAAAGGATTCCAAGGATATTGTTTCGAAAGTTCTCTGTGCTCAAAATATGTGGCATAGGTGTCCGACTCTTGAGAATTTCCAGAAAGTCTGGATGGTGGCCATTGTCAAAGTGAACCGGTGAAGGGTGATATTTTCGAAAAAAAATGGACAACATGCAGCAATAGAGTCTCGCAAAGCAGTTGTTTTTTCCTTACTTATATATTTTTATTTATCTCGGTCACACATATGCCCTTAAAAAAGAGGAATTTGTAACTTCCTCGCTTGGCGTTCAGCATTAAGGGGATACTATTTCTCTATTTGGTTGTTTGTTTTTGTTTTGACGTCTATGTTCAAGATTTCTGCCTTAGGCCCATCACACACTTTTCTGGTGTTAAAATCCAAAACCCCTGTAAATGACGAACCTCTTGTGTGCTCCATTTACACCTATCCAAACATGAAAAAACTTGATAATTTGGATAAATTCTGTGTTTCTAAAAAGTTAACATAAAAAACTGAATTCATTGAAGTGTTCAATGATACATGCCTGAAGGGCCGACTTCATGAAAATCAATATTTTACAAACGTAACTCTCAACTACTTCTTGTAACACGTGGATGGGACGGCTGAACGATGACCTTTCCCAGCTTCCGAATTTAATATATTTCCATCTTCGCAAGACGCATGACCAAAGTGTTTATGTAACACACTAACATTTGCCTTTTGGTAAAGCTGTCCATAGTATTTATGATGGTCAACGTCTGTTTCCTATGATGGGCATCATAAGAGGACATATCGCTACTTCGAACTTTCTAATACAGGGCGAGGCAGCGAGATAACGAGGTAGCGAAGCGAGGTAGCGAAGAAAGGTAACGAAATGGCGAGGTAGCGATGCGAGACAGCAAGGTAGCGAGATTAGCACCATCTGGCGCTTTGACAGGATTTTGTTTGTTTATATATAATATAGCCTTTCCTTTTATCATTGTCTGTACACCAGTCAAATAAATAAATAAATTCCATGCTCCCAGTCTGGGGTAATGATAACAAAAGTAATCTCCCTTGTTTCGTTATACGCCGTTAGTTGGTCGATCAGCTTTACCTCTAAGGACAATCTAACTGTAAAATAATCATTAATAGGGCTTTTGTAGGAACACAATATGTGCACAGGGCACAGTACTCACTGATGGAGTCCCTACAGGCACAGGATGTGTAAACTGACAAGGCATAATGAAGGTGATAAATAACAGCTGTCACTGACTGTCCCCCATCAAGTACAGTATAGACGGACAATGTACACGTGTCACTGATTGTGTCCCATCATGTACAGTATAGACGGACAATGTACAGCTGTCACCGACTGTGCCCCATCAAGTACAGTATAGACGGACAATGTACAGGTGTCACCGACTGTGTCCCATCAAGTACAGTATAGACGGAAAATGTACAGCTGTCACTGACTGTCCCCCATCAAGTACAGTATAGACGGACAATGTATAGGTGTCACCGACTGTGTCCCATCAAGTACAGTATAGACGGACAATGTACAGCTGTCACTGAATGTGCCTCAGTTTGTAAAGTATAGACGGACAATGTACAGCTGTCACTGAATGTGCCCAATCAAGCACAGTTTAGACGGACAATGTACAGCTGTCACTGAATGTGCCTCAATTTGTAAAGTGTAGACGGACAATGTACAGCTGTCACTGACTGTGCCCCATCAAGTACAGTATAGACGGACAATGTACAGCTGTCACCGACTGTGTCCCATCAAGTACAGTATAGACGGACAGTGTACAGCTGTCACTGAATGTGCCCCATCAAGCACAGTTTAGACGGACAATGTACAGCTGTCACTGAATGTGCCTCAATTTGTAAAGTGTAGACGGACAATGCACAGCTGTCACCGACTGTCCCCAATCAAGTACAGTATAGACGGACAATGTACAGCTGTCACCGACTGTGTCCCACCAAGTATAATATAGACGGACAATGTACAGCTGTCACTGACTGTGCCCCATCAAGTACAGTATAGACGGACAATGTACAGCTGTCACCGACTGTGTCCCATCAAGTACAGTATAGACGGATAATGTACAGCTGCCACTGAATGTGCCCCATCAAGCACAGTATAGACGGACAATGTACAGCTGTCACTGAATGTGCCTCAATTTGTAAAGTATAGACGGACAATGCACAGCTGTCACCGACTGTCCCCCATCAAGTACAGTATAGACGGACAATGTACAGGTGTCACCGACTGTGTCCCATCAAGTACAGTATAGACGGACAATGTACAGCTGTCACTGACTGTGCCCCATCAAGCACAGTTTAGACGGACAATGTACAGCTGTCACTGAATGTGCCTCAATTTGTAAAGTATAGACGGACAATGTACAGCTGTCACCAACAGTCCTCCATCAAGTACAGTATAGACGGACAATGTACAGGTGTCACCGACTGTGTCCCATCAAGTACAGTATAGACGGACAATGTATAGCTGTCACCGACTGTGCCCCATCAAGTACAGTATAGACGGACAATGTACAGCTGTCACTGAATGTGCCCAATCAAGCACAGTTTAGACGGACAATGTACAGCTGTCACTGAATGTGCCTCAATTTGTAAAGTGTAGACGGACAATGTACAGCTGTCACTGACTGTGCCCCATCAAGTACAATATAGACGGACAATGTACAGCTGTCACCGACTGTGCCCCATCCAGCACAGTATAGACGAACAATGTACAGCTGTCACTGAATGTGCCTCAGTTTGTAAAGTATAGACGGACAATGTACAGCTGTCCCCAACTGTTCCACAACAAGTACAGTGTATAAGGTCAATGTACAGCTGTCACTGACTGTGTCCCATCAAGCACAGTAAAGCCGGACAATGTACAGCTGTCACCGACTGTGTCCCATCATGTACAGTATAGACGGACAATGTACAGCTGTCACCAACTGTTCCACAAGAAGTACAGTATAGACGGACAATGTACAGCTGTCACCGACTGTGTCCCATCAAGTACAGTATAGACGGACAATGTACAGCTGTCACCGACTGTGTCCCATCATGTACAGTATAGACGGAAAATGTACAGCTGTCACCGACTGTGTCCCATCATGTACAGTATAGACGGACAATGTACAGCTGTCACCGACTGTGTCCCATCATGTACAGTATAGACGGACAATGTACAGCTGTCACCAACTGTTCCACAAGAAGTACAGTATAGACGGAAAATGTACAGCTGTCACTGACTGTCCCTCATCAAGTACAGTATAGACGAACAATGTACAGGTGTCACCGACTGTGTCCCATCAAGTACAGTATAGACGGACAATGTACACGTGTCACCGACTGTGTCCCATTAAGTACAGTATAGACGGACAATGTACAGCTGTCACTGACTGTCCCCCATCAAGTACAGTATAGACGGACAATGTACACGTGTCACTGACTGTGTCCCATCAAGTACAGTATAGACGGACAATGTACAGTTGTCACTGACTGTGTCCCATCAAGTACAGTATAGACGGACAATGTACAGCTGTCACTGACTGTGTCCCATCATGTACAGTATAGACGGACAATGTACAGCTGTCACCGACTGTCCCCCATCAAGTACAGTATAGACGGACAATGTACAGCTGTCACTGACTGTGTCCCATCAAGTACAGTATAGACGGACAATGTACAGCTGTCACTGACTGTGCCCCATCAAGCACAGTTTAGACGGACAATGTACAGCTGTCACTGACTGTGCCTCAATTTGTAAAGTATAGACGGACAATGTACAGCTGTCACCAACTGTCCCCCATCAAGTACAGTATAGACGGACAATGTACAGCTGTCACCGACTGTGTCCCATCAAGTACAGTATAGACGGACAATGTACAGCTGTCACCGACTGTGCCCCATCAAGTACGGTATAGACGGACAATGTACAGCTGTCACTGACTGTGCCCCATCAAGCACAGTATAGACGGAAAATGTACAGCTGTCACTGAATGTGCCTCAATTTGTAAAGTATAGACGGACAATGTACAGCTGTCACCGACTGTGTTCCATCAACTACAGTATAGACGGACAATGTACAGCTGTCATCGACTGTGTCCCATCAAGTACAGTATAGACGGACAATGTACAGCTGTCACCGACTGTGCCCCATCAAGCACAGTATAGACGGACAATGTATAGCTGTCACTGACTGTGCCCCATCAAGCACAGTATAGACGGACAATGTACAGCTGTCACTGAATGTGCCCCATCAAGCACAGTATAGACGGACAATGTACAGCTGTCACTGAATGTGCCTCAATTTGTAAAGTATAGACGGACAATGCACAGCTGTCACTGACTGTGCCCCATCAAGCACAGTATAGACGGACAATGTACAGCTGTCACTGAATGTGCCTCAATTTGTAAAGTATAGACGGACAATGTACAGCTGTCACCGACTGTGTCCCATCAAGTACACTATAGACGGACAATGTACAGCTGTCACCGACTGTGTCCCATCAAGTACAGTATAGACGAACAATGTACAGCTGTCACCGACTGTGCCCCATCAAGCACAGTATAGACGGACAATGTACAGCTGTGACTGAATGTGCCCCATCAAGCACAGTATAGACGGACAATGTACAGCTGTCACTGAATGTGCCTCAATTTGTAAAGTATAGACGGACAATGTACAGCTGTCACTGACTGTGTCCCATCAAGTACAGTATAGACGGACAATGTACAGCTGTCACCGACTGTGCCCCATCAAGCACAGTATAGACGGACAATGTATAGCTGTCACTGACTGTGCCCCATCAAGCACAGTATAGACGGACAATGTACAGCTGTGACTGAATGTGCCCCATCAAGCACAGTATAGACGGACAATGTACAGCTGTCACTGAATGTGCCTCAATTTGTAAAGTATAGACGGACAATGTACAGCTGTCACTGACTGTGTCCCATCATGTACAGTACAGACGGACAATGTACAGCTGTCACCGACTGTGCCCCATCATGTACAATATAGACGGAAAATGTACACGTGTCAATGACTGTGTCCCTTCAAGTACAGTACAGACGGACAATGTACAGGTGTCACCGACTGTGTCCCGTCATGTACAGTATAGACGGAAAATGTACAGCTGTCACTGAATGTGCCTCAGTTTGTAAAGTATAGACGGACAATGTACAGCTGTCACTGAATGTGCCCAATCAAGCACAGTTTAGACGGACAATGTACAGCTGTCACTGAATGTGCCTCAATTTGTAAAGTGTAGACGGACAATGTACAGCTGTCACTGACTGTGCCCCATCAAGTACAGTATAGACGGACAATGTACAGCTGTCACCGACTGTGTCCCATCAAGTACAGTATAGACGGACAATGTACAGCTGTCACTGAATGTGCCCAATCAAGCACAGTTTAGACGGACAATGTACAGCTGTCACTGAATGTGCCTCAATTTGTAAAGTGTAGACGGACAATGCACAGCTGTCACCGACTGTCCCCCATCAAGTACAGTATAGACGGACAATGTACAGCTGTCACCGACTGTGTCCCACCAAGTATAATATAGACGGACAATGTACAGCTGTCACTGACTGTGCCCCATCAAGTACAGTATAGACGGACAATGTACAGCTGTCACCGACTGTGTCCCATCAAGTACAGTATAGACGGATAATGTACAGCTGCCACTGAATGTGCCCCATCAAGCACAGTATAGACGGACAATGTACAGTTGTCACTGAATGTGCCTCAATTTGTAAAGTATAGACGGACAATGCACAGCTGTCACCGACTGTCCCCCATCAAGTACAGTATAGACGGACAATGTACAGCTGTCACCGACTGTGTCCCATCAAGTACAGTATAGACGGACAATGTGCAGCTGTCACTGACTGTGCCCCATCAAGCACAGTTAAGACGGACAATGTACAGCTGTCACTGAATGTGCCTCAATTTGTAAAGTATAGACGGACAATGTACAGCTGTCACCAACTGTCCTCCATCAAGTACAGTATAGACGGACAATGTACAGGTGTCACCGACTGTGTCCCATCAAGTACAGTATAGACGGACAATGTATAGCTGTCACCGACTGTGCCCCATCAAGTACAGTATAGACGGACAATGTACAGCTGTCACTGACTGTGCCCCATCAAGCACAGTATAGACGGAAAATGTACAGCTGTCACTGAATGTGCCTCAATTTGTAAAGTATAGACGGGCAATGTACAGCTGTCACCGACTGTGTCCCATCAACTACAGTATAGACGGACAATGTACAGCTGTCACCGACTGTGTCCCATCATGTACAGTATAGACGGACAATGTACAGCTGTCACCGACTGTGCCCCATTAAGCACAGTATAGACGGAAAATGTACAGCTGTCACTGACTGTGCCCCAACAAGCACAGTATAGACGGACAATGTACAGCTGTCACTGAATGTGCCTCAATTTGTAAAGTATAGACGGACAATGTACAGCTGTCACTGACTGTGCCCCATCAAGTACAGTATAGACGGACAATGTACACGTGTCACTGACTGTGTCCCATCATGTACAGTATAGACGGACAATGTACAGCTGTCACCGACTGTGTCCCACCAAGTATAGTATAGACGGACAATGTACACGTGTCACTGACTGTGTCCCATCATGTACAGTATAGACGGACAATGTACAGCTGTCACCGACTGTGTCCCATCAAGTACAGTACAGACGGACAATGTACAGCTGTCACCGACTGTGTCCCATCATGTACAGTATAGACGGACAATGTACAGCTGTCACTGACTGTGTCCCATCATGTACAGTATAGACGGACAATGTACACGTGCCACTGACTGTGTCCCATCATGTACAGTATAGACGGACAATGTACAGCTGTCACCGACTGTGTCCCATCAAGTACAGTATAGACGGACAATGTACAGCTGTCACTGAATGTGCCCCATCAAGTACAGTATAGACGGAAAATGTACACGTGTCACTGACTGTGTCCCATCAAGTACAGTACAGACGGACAATGTACAGCTGTCACTGACTGTGCCCCATCATGTACAATATAGACGGAAAATGTACACGTGTCAATGACTGTGTCCCTTCAAGTACAGTACAGAGGGACAATGTACAGGTGTCACCGACTGTGTCCCGTCATGTACAGTATAGACGGAAAATGTACAGCTGTCACTGAATGTGCCTCAGTTTGTAAAGTATAGACGGACAATGTACAGCTGTCACTGAATGTGCCCAATCAAGCACAGTTTAGACGGACAATGTACAGCTGTCACTGAATGTGCCTCAATTTGTAAAGTGTAGACGGACAATGTACAGCTGTCACTGACTGTGCCCCATCAAGTACAGTATAGACGGACAATGTACAGCTGTCACCGACTGTGTCCCATCAAGTACAGTATAGACGGACAATGTACAGCTGTCACCGACTGTGTCCCACCAAGTATAGTATAGACGGACAATGTACACGTGTCACTGACTGTGTCCCATCATGTACAGTATAGACGGACAATGTACAGCTGTCACCGACTGTGTCCCATCAAGTACAGTACAGACGGACAATGTACAGCTGTCACCGACTGTGTCCCATCATGTACAGTATAGACGGACAATGTACAGCTGTCACTGACTGTGTCCCATCATGTACAGTATAGACGGACAATGTACACGTGCCACTGACTGTGTCCCATCATGTACAGTATAGACGGACAATGTACAGCTGTCACCGACTGTGTCCCATCAAGTACAGTATAGACGGACAATGTACAGCTGTCACTGAATGTGCCCCATCAAGTACAGTATAGACGGAAAATGTACACGTGTCACTGACTGTGTCCCATCAAGTACAGTACAGACGGACAATGTACAGCTGTCACTGACTGTGCCCCATCATGTACAATATAGACGGAAAATGTACACGTGTCAATGACTGTGTCCCTTCAAGTACAGTACAGACGGACAATGTACAGGTGTCACCGACTGTGTCCCGTCATGTACAGTATAGACGGAAAATGTACAGCTGTCACTGAATGTGCCTCAGTTTGTAAAGTATAGACGGACAATGTACAGCTGTCACTGAATGTGCCCAATCAAGCACAGTTTAGACGGACAATGTACAGCTGTCACTGAATGTGCCTCAATTTGTAAAGTGTAGACGGACAATGTACAGCTGTCACTGACTGTGCCCCATCAAGTACAGTATAGACGGACAATGTACAGCTGTCACCGACTGTGTCCCATCAAGTACAATATAGACGGACAATGTACAGCTGTCACTGAATGTGCCCAATCAAGCACAGTTTAGACGGACAATGTACAGCTGTCACTGAATGTGCCTCAATTTGTAAAGTGTAGACGGACAATGCACAGCTGTCACCAACTGTCCCCCATCAAGTACAGTATAGACGGACAATGTACTGCTGTCACCGACTGTGTCCCACCAAGTATAGTATAGACGGACAATGTACAGCTGTCACTGACTGTGCCCCATCAAGTAGAGTATAGACGAACAATGTACAGGTGTCACCGACTGTGTCCCATCATGTACAGTAAAGACGGACAATGTACACGTGCCACTGACTGTGTCCCATCATGTACAGTATAGACGGACAATGTACAGCTGTCACCGACTGTGTCCCATCAAGTACAGTATAGACGGATAATGTACAGCTGCCACTGAATGTGCCCCATCAACCACAGTATAGACGGACAATGTACAGTTGTCACTGAATGTGCCTCAATTTGTAAAGTATAGACGGACAATGCACAGCTGTCACCGACTGTCCCCCATCAAGTACAGTATAGACGGACAATGTACAGCTGTCACCGACTGTGTCCCATCAAGTACAGTATAGACGGACAATGTACAGCTGTCACTGACTGTGCCCCATCAAGCACAGTTTAGACGGACAATGTACAGCTGTCACTGAATGTGCCTCAATTTGTAAAGTATAGACGGACAATGTACAGCTGTCACCAACTGTCCTCCATCAAGTACAGTATAGACGGACAATGTACAGGTGTCACCGACTGTGTCCCATCAAGTACAGTATAGACGGACAATGTATAGCTGTCACCGACTGTGCCCCATCAAGTACAGTATAGACGGACAATGTACAGCTGTCACTGACTGTGCCCCATCAAGCACAGTATAGACGGAAAATGTACAGCTGTCACTGAATGTGCCTCAATTTGTAAAGTATAGACGGGCAATGTACAGCTGTCACCGACTGTGTCCCATCAACTACAGTATAGACGGACAATGTACAGCTGTCACCGACTGTGTCCCATCAAGTACAGTATAGACGGACAATGTACAGCTGTCACCGACTGTGCCCCATTAAGCACAGTATAGACGGAAAATGTACAGCTGTCACTGACTGTGCCCCAACAAGCACAGTATAGACGGACAATGTACAGCTGTCACTGAATGTGCCTCAATTTGTAAAGTATAGACGGACAATGTACAGCTGTCACTGACTGTGCCCCATCAAGTACAGTATAGACGGACAATGTACACGTGTCACTGACTGTGTCCCATCATGTACAGTATAGACGGACAATGTACAGCTGTCACCGACTGTGTCCCACCAAGTATAGTATAGACGGACAATGTACACGTGTCACTGACTGTGTCCCATCATGTACAGTATAGTCGGACAATGTACAGCTGTCACCGACTGTGTCCCATCAAGTACAGTACAGACGGACAATGTACAGCTGTCACCGACTGTGTCCCATCATGTACAGTATAGACGGACAATGTACAGCTGTCACTGACTGTGTCCCATCATGTACAGTATAGACGGACAATGTACACGTGCCACTGGCTGTGTCCCATCATGTACAGTATAGACGGACAATGTACAGCTGTCACCGACTGTGTCCCATCAAGTACAGTATAGACGGACAATGTACAGCTGTCACTGAATGTGCCCCATCAAGTACAGTATAGACGGAAAATGTACACGTGTCACTGACTGTGTCCCATCAAGTACAGTACAGACGGACAATGTACAGCTGTCACTGACTGTGCCCCATCATGTACAATATAGACGGAAAATGTACACGTGTCAATGACTGTGTCCCTTCAAGTACAGTACAGACGGACAATGTACAGGTGTCACCGACTGTGTCCCGTCATGTACAGTATAGACGGAAAATGTACAGCTGTCACTGAATGTGCCTCAGTTTGTAAAGTATAGACGGACAATGTACAGCTGTCACTGAATGTGCCCAATCAAGCACAGTTTAGACGGACAATGTACAGCTGTCACTGAATGTGCCTCAATTTGTAAAGTGTAGACGGACAATGTACACGTGTCACTGACTGTGTCCCATCAAGTACAGTACAGACAGACAATATACAGCTGTCACTGACTGTGTCCCATCAAGCACAGTAAAGCCGGACAATGTACAGCTGTCACCGACTGTGTCCCATCATGTACAGTATAGACGGACAATGTACAGCTGTCACCAACTGTTCCACAACAAGTACAGTATAGACGGACAATGTACAGCTGTCACCGACTGTGTCCCATCAAGTACAGTATAGACGGACAATGTACAGCTGTCACCGACTGTGCCCCATCAAGCACAGTATAGACGGACAATGTATAGCTGTCACTGACTGTGCCCCATCAAGCACAGTATAGACGGACAATGTACAGCTGTGACTGAACGTGCCCCATCAAGCACAGTATAGACGGACAATGTACAGCTGTCACTGAATGTGCCTCAATTTGTAAAGTATAGACGGACAATGTACAGCTGTCACTGACTGTGTCCCATCATGTACAGTATAGATGGACAATGTACAGCTGTCACTGACTGTGTCCCATCAAGCACAGTAAAGCCGGACAATGTACAGCTGTCACCGACTGTGTCCCATCATGTACAGTATAGACGGACAATGTACAGCTGTCACCAACTGTTCCACAACAAGTACAGTATAGACGGACAATGTACAGCTGTCACCGACTGTGTCCCATCAAGTACAGTATAGACGGACAATGTACAGCTGTCACCGACTGTGTCCCATCAAGTACAGTATATACGAATAATGCATAGCTGTCACCCACTGTGTCCCATCATGTACAGTATAGACGGACAATGTACAGCTGTCACCGACTGTGTCCCATCATGTACAGTACAGACGGACAATGTACAGCTGTCACCGACTGTGTCCCATCATGTAAAGTATAGACGGACAATGTACAGCTATCACCAACTGTGTCCCATCAAATACAGTATAGACGGACAATGTACAGCTGTCACCGACTGTGTCCCATCATGTAAAGTATAGACGGACAATGTACAGCTGTCACCAACTGTTCCACAACAAGTACAGTGTATAAGGTCAATGTACAGCTGTCACTGACTGTGCCTCAACAAGTACAGTATATGCGGGCAATGTGCACCAGTCGCTGACTGTGCCCCAAGCACGGTATATGCAGACAACACACTACAGTCACTGGCTGTGCCCCAAGCACAGTGTATAAGGGCAATATACACTTGTTAATGACTGTACTCCAACCAATACCCTTTATACGGACAATGTGCAGCAGTCATTGACTGTGCCCCAACCAGTCCTGTATGTACAGACAATGTGCAGCACTCACTGACTGCGCAGCAACAGTCACTGACTGTACTCCAACCAGTACTGTATAGACGGATAATGTGCAGCAGTCACTGACTGCGCCGCAACAGTCACTGACTGTACTCCAACCAGTAATGTATATACGGACAATGTGCAGCAGTCACTGATTGTGCCTCAACAAGTACAGTGTGTATGGATAATGTACAGCGGTGACTTCACTGTACTGCATCATGTTTTGAATTTAGGGACAAGGCACTAGACAGTCACTGGAGGGTACATGCACTTATAAGCCTTGTATGCCGGGGGAAACCCACGACAATCCACAGGTTGGTGACAGACCTTTCCACTTACGGCCGCAGAGGAAGACAGCATGAACTGGACTTGAACTCACAGAAACCGCATTGGTGAGAGGCTCCTGGGTCATTAAGCTGCGCTAGTGCGCTCACCAATTGAGCCACGGAGGCCCCCACCCCACATTCATTAAGAAGAAAGCAAATATCATGCACCATATCTACGTTTTGCAGACGTATTTAAATGTTTATTACAGTCAACTGTAATGAGATCGTTTTCGATAAAATTACACTTGTTTTAAGTAAAAACAAATAAAATGTCATGATTTGCACAAGGCTTCCCAGGTGTGGGTTCAAACCTGGCCCTTGGCAGGGAGGTATTGGGTTTCCATTCTCTCAATGTTTGTGGGACCTTGGTTACAATAAGCAGTCGACGACGTTCGTGTGGGAGTTTGCACTGTGTCGTCCACCAGTATGGTGATATATTATAACGCGTTGAAGTTCGTAAGTAATTTACCAAAGATCAATGGCTTTCCCCTGAGTCGCTGGTTTTCACTTACAAGATCATCGATCTTAATAGCGAAAAGTTCTTGAGAATAGCAGTAAACAGCAATTTAAAAAAATTTATTGATTTATTTATTGATTTGACTGTAGTTTTACGCCGTACCCGACGACACTTCTCTTGTATGACACCGTCCAGAATAATGTTGGGGAAACCAAATGAATAACATACGTGTAAAGATTTCTTTCCTTTTCAAGTCAACAAAAAAATTTAACTTATTCGTTGTCTATTGCATTAGACGATAATCTAAACTATTTTAAGAAATGTTAATAACACAACAATGCTTCAGCTGGGCGTGATATATCATAACATATATTTTATAGCTGAAACTCCTGGAAGATAACTGTGCACGTGTTCACGCATGTCACATGACATAGTTAAATCTCGCCTCGAGCAAGAATATCCCTCATTAAAACAAGATTACACCCTGAAATCTGATCAGGCTGTAAGGGAAAACTTTTTTTAGTCTGTCTCCACTTTTTTTTATAATTAATTATTACTTGTGATTCCGCTTCCGGATATGTGCGATTGATGCGCACCACGTGATCAGAGGTCGAGTGCTGTGACCTCGTTACGAGTTTCTCCGACTGACACCGTGTCAGCTGGTGATTTCGCTGCATGGTTAGTCCGTACAGATCAGACGCCAGGGGCCTCTTTTATGAAGCAGTCGTTATTTGCGCCTGGCGTAGCTTCCATGACAACAAGTAGTCAAAGCAGCCACGTCATCAAGCTAAGTGCGCTTGACAATAGTGTTGCGATAGCTTTATAAAACAGGCACAACGTTTAGGGGAAACTAATTCCTTCGTTTGTTTAATATCATACTTGGGTGATTTATATATTAATAATAGTTATGTGCCCACAATGCTGTACATCATTGACCGTACGAAGACAGATATAGACCACGTTCAAATAATTAAACATTTACGGCAAATACGTCTGGCAAAACATACGGAATTGTGTGCATACTGTTGGCTACTGTGTTAGATGTGTGATAGAAGGCGGTACCGATATGTATTTGTGTTTGATTTGTAACGCCATACTGAAGTCAGGGTTATGGGTGGAGGGAACAATAACGTTGGCTGTGAACCACATCACAAACTCTCGGGCAGCAACCGATACTGCGAGATTTAACCAACGACGCCCTGGTGAATGACCGTAATTGTAGCATTTTAAGCCACGGAATGTTAACAAAGCATTCTAACCTGATCTAAAAATAATGAATTGAAACTTCACACCGTAATTTTTTTTTTGTTCTGCTTGTATAAAGGAATGTTCGCAATATATACATCTGTGTCTTATCATTAAATCAAAAGGCAAAAAGTGGGATTATTATTCGTTATTACAGTTTACATTGCGGAGAACCGCTTCAGTGGCCTAATGAGTAGAGTGTCGGCTTCGAAGTCGGGAGACCTGGGATCAAACCCGGTGCGGATCATATTAAAGGCTTTCAAATTGTACTTGCTACATCGCCGCTTGTTGGATCAAGAGAACAGGACTGGTTTGCCTGGTGTCAGTATAATGTGACAAATGGGTTGTCATTCCATGTCTGGTGTCTTCGGCATGATAGTTCAGTGGCGGCAGCACTCTGGCGGCATGGACTCGCCTTGCCACAGGAAGATAAAATATATGTACACACACCTAATGACTCCTCGTCGTCATAAGAGTGGAAAATTGTTAAGTACGACGTATATTTCAAACCTCTTTAACGGTCGAGCATTCTATATAAAAATCACTTCCCCATCCGCCATGTGCTTTTTAACTAACACGTTGCCAAGAAAACTATGGTAGAATGCACGAATAAAGACCATACGGAATCTACATAGTCTAATCTGTCTCTTATTTAACTGTGTTAGTCTGTATGAATGCAATATTTATGATAACTCACTCACTAAATTTTTTTATTATTATATATCTAGATGTCCAACCAGAATGTTTATGTTTGTGGAGCCATTATGTGGGAAAGTTCATCAATATGGGATAAAACAATAAATAAATAAATAAATAAATAAATAATATTAACCTTTACTTGCACTGGGACTAAACATCACTGAAAACTGACAAAAAAAAACAGACCGCAAGCAGCATCACCATTAAACCGAAATGACCAAGCAAAACGCAGAATTTCTAAGTCAAGAACAATTCAAATGCTTTAATGCTTATAAAACTGTAGAAAGGAAAGTCATGTCAAGTTTCGTAATTCGTAGGGAAACCAGAATAAAACGAAATTCTAAAACTTTAATTTATTTATTTATTTGTTTGGTGTTTATGCCGCACTACAGTATATGTCAGGGCTACGGCCAGCATTATTTGTGCTATGAAACCGGACAGAGCCCGATGGAAACCCACGATCATCCGCAGGTAGCTGGAAAACCTTTCCACATACGACAGGAGGACTAAAACCTTTAAATGTATGTGTGTATATGTATGCTTCAGATTTTACACAGTACTTAGCAACTTTTCAGTTACATGACTACTAGGAGTCATTGGGTTTGTGTACATATTCTGTGTCTTCATGTCGCAAGGCAAGACCATGCCGCCAAAGTGCTGCCGCCACTGAAGTATCATGTCAAAGACAGACGTGATACCCTACCAAGTCACATTATTATGACAAAGGGCCAACCAGCCATGTTTCCTTGCTCTAATCTCTCAGAGCTGAGCTCCAAGTGAGGCTGCAACAAGTGCCACTTTTAAAGTTTTTGGTATGACCCATCCGTGTTTGATGACGGGTCTCCGACTTCCCCTTTAAATGTCAGAACCTTAAAGCACTGCCAGACATATGATATATCAAGACAACTTAGATATTTCCTTTGGGCTTTTTGTCAGTGAAGCACATCGGTTAAAGCCCTCGAAATATACACTATGCAGCAAAAATGTATATGTCTGTTACGTCATACCTCGCACTCCATCAAAACTATCCTTAGGCCACATGTGTCTGACATGATAAATACTCTAATTTGGCATACATGTCTACGCCCTAGATCTGCAAATGCATTGGTCACGTCCCAGTAAAGGACCTTGAAAATCCTATTATGTCATACACGTGTTAGTGAAAAGTTGCAGCCTCAACGCATTTTTGTTGTTATTATTAGCCGTAGTATAGGCCGTGTGTTTCTCCCGGGCTTTGTCCCGTTTCCTCACATTATTATGGCTGGCCAACATCGAATGAGGGAAATATTTTGAGTATACCAGTCAAATCAAATTTAAAGTATATTTTGAAAAGATATTCTGACGTAGGGTAGCTAAACCATACTAATATTTGCGAAACAAAATATCACTCAGGGCCAAATATTTGTCCATTATGCTTCCCTTCAGCTTCACCAGTACGGTTTCCTGATTGTCGATGATGTATTCTTAAATTCATCTCACATACCACTAACTCAAAGAATATCATACGATTATAGAGAGAGGGCCAATAACGGACTGGAACTCATTAAAAACACACCACAGGTCCAAAGACAAAGTGAGCACCGGGTAGGGCTACCCCTGTTTGCTATGCATGCCACAGAACACCTTCTAATGGACACTGTAAGTCTGTGAACAACCAGCTTGTGGTATCCTTCGACACTTACGTTGTGGGTCAAGTGCTCTAACGTTGGCGATTTGTGGTCGACGTGCAATGCGCTGTTTGCGGTAGCCCCACAAGTGCTCGAAGGGTGATAAATCGGAAGATAAAGGGGGTCAAGGATTAAGATATGCATTATTCTGTTCCAGGAAGTCCATAGAAGGACGTGCTGTGTGTGTTCTGTTGTCCTGTTGGAAAGTATGCAGCTCTTGGTGTTGACGGGAAAAGGGTACGGAAAAGTGCGTCCCATGTAGTAAACTGCATTAACACGATCAAACGTGACACCGCCCAAAACCATCACACTTCTGTCGTCCCTTCGAGCAGTCTGCACAACGCAATCGTCAAGATAACGTTCACAACCGCGACGCCAGACACGTATGTGTCCGTCAGAGTTCCTGATTTGAAATTCGTCAAAGAGAACGCTATGCCAGCATCGAAGTAATCGTTCTCTGTTCAGTCTTGTGATGGTACTGTGGTGACATCCAAACCTTGCTGCTATGGCCCTTTTAGTCAGACAAAATTTAATCAAGGCAATGGCGCGCTTCAGTTCCTCAGGTGTGAACCGCGGCATTGCGTCCTCAGTGCTATTCCACTATTGCTATATCTGCAACCAAAAGTGACTCGTGCTTTTAAAAATGAAAACTAAAAACATTTTTTGGAGCTCCCATAACTCCTAACGATGGATATTTGTTATTTTCAAACTATCTTGATAATTTCATGGATTCATGTCGGTGCGTTTTTAAAGTGGGTCAGTATATAATATAATAATTTATATCTATATGTATACATATGCTTGGGGTTTTACGTCAAGATTAAGATCAACACCCCCCCCCCCCCTCCCCACCTTTTCTTAATACACAGTCGGGGTATGGTACGGTTTGATGGTTAAAAAAAAATGGGGTCCGGTCTCCGGATGGTATAGATCCACTGGCCCGCGACGGCCTGTCCGACGGCGTGAGTCCCTCGCCCAGGAGACAACTGTACAGCGTATCCAAACACTCTGCCTGTACCGATGTCATTAAGTCATCTTGCAGAACAAGCAGATTTTGGCTCATGGCCTAATAAAGCGACAATAAAAAGAACATTGGATTATTTTTAACAAGGAGCTGAACTTGACATGAGCATAGCGTCGGCGAGGTTCATGGACGTTGAATCTTTATCTAGCCTGATAGTGAAAATTTCACTTTGGATAATTCATGACTTAGTGACAAAAATGTTTATAAAGCAACATCAGATCTTGGCTAGAATTCCGCAGAAACCCACAAAAAGCCTCAACGAGTGAGTGAGTGAGTGTTTGGGGTTTAACGTCGTACTCAACAATTTTTCAGTCATATGACGACGAAGGAATCCTTAGGGTGCATGTACGTGTAATGTGCCTCCTTGTAGCAGGACGGATTTCCACCGCTCTTTTATCTAGTGCTGCTTCACTGAGACGACTTACCGAAGGCAAGAACGCCAAGCGAGGAAGTTACAACTTCCTCTTTTAAAGTCTTAGGTGTGACTCGATCAAGGATTGATCCTGGATCTACCGGTCCCGAAGCGGACGCTCTACCAACTGTGAAGCCTCAACGAAGATGGGATTTAAAATTTATGCGGAAAATGTCGGGAACGATGTTCAAATAGGCATGTGAAACATCGATGTGAAATGATCAAAAACAAATCTGTTCGCTGGTGTCAAAATGGATAATATTGTTAATCGAGGCTTTACCCTGGTGCCATCAGTAGAAGTATGAAGTGGGTGTTGGAAATTGGGCTCGTGACGCCAAGCCGCGACGTCGTGAAGGAGAGTACTTTAACTAAAAACATATTTACTTCCAGGACAGAACTATCTTTTATTTCAAAGAAATTGTTGGATGTGTAAAACACGCCGTGAGTTCCGAGAAAACAATCACTGGATATGTAAAACATGTTGGAGGTACAGATGAAGCCAGGTGAAACACGCGGGCAGTTCAAGTGAAACTATCACTGGATACGTATATCAGGCTGGGAGTTCAAATAAAACTATCAATGAATACGTAAATCAGGCTGGGAGTTCAAGTGAGGCCGTCACTGGATACGTAAATCAGACTGGGAGTTCAAATGAAACTATCAATGAATACGTAAATCAGGCTGGGAGTTTAAGTGAGGCCGTCACTGAATACGTAAATCAGACTGGGAGTTCAAATGAAGGTATCAATGAATACGTAAATCAGGCTGGGAGTTCAAGTGAGGCCGTCACTGGATTCGTAAATCAGACTGGGAGTTCAAATGAAGCTATCAATGAATACGTAAATCAGGCTGGGAGTTCAAGTGAGGCCGTCAGTGGATTCGTAAATCAGACTGGGAGTTCAAATGAAACTATCAATGAATACGTAAATCAGGCTGGGAGTTCAAGTGAGGCCGTCACTGGATACGTAAATCAGACTGGGAGTTCAAATGAAACTATCAATGAATACGTAAATCAGGCTGGGAGTGCAAGTGAGGCCGTCAGTGGATTCGTAAATCAGACTGGGAGTTCAAATGAAACTATCAATGAATACGTAAATCAGGCTGGGAGTTCAAGTGAGGCCGTCACTGGATACGTAAATCAGACTGGGAGTTCAAATGAAGCTATCAATGAATACGTAAATCAGGCTGGTAGTTCAAGTGAGGCCGTCAGTGGATTCGCAAATCAGACTGGGAGTTCAAATGAAACTATCAATGAATACGTAAATCAGGCTGGGAGTTCAAGTGAGGCCGTCAGTGGATACGTAAACAATGTTGGGGTAAAAACGAAACCCTCAGTGGATACATTTAAACCATTCTGCGGGTACAAAGGAAACTATCAGTGTACACCTGAACAATGTGAGATCTAAAGGAAGCCAACAATGAATATGTAAAACACGATGAAAATGTTGGAAAATTGGGAAAAAAATAACGTGCAGTTGCTGAAACCTGCCCTGTGGTGCGTAGAAGTGTGGTGGAACTTGCAGTCCACAATCATGGACAAGTGGAGGTGTTTGAGTGAGATTTACGTCCCACTCTCGTGGTGATGATTGAAGTTGTAACGTTGGTGAAGGCTACATCGCGGTTTTGAAGGACACACGGTAAGATGCTGGTAAAGACAAACACATTAGAAAACCGCCTCAGGGAAGGATTTCTTAACAATTATTGCTTAGCCGTGACATTTGGCGGAGTAATAACGTGTACGTGTACATGTACATGCTATCGAGCCATATTATTTTATTTATTTATTTATTTATTTATTTGGGGCCTCCGTCACCGAGTGGTTAGCCCGTTAACTCAACACAATGATTGCGAAGATTAACAGAAATATGGTTGCTGTGAGTTCAAGTCCAGCTCATGCTGGCTTCCTCGATCGTTCATGTGAAGGTCTGTCACTATGCTGCGGATGGCCGTGGTTTCCCCAGGGACATGCCCGGTTTCTTCCCATCATAATACTCACCGCTGTCGTATAAATGAAATATTCTTGAGTATGACGTAAAACACCAATCTGATAAATAAATTATTTATTTCATTAGTGTTACACGCCTGACTCAAGAATATCCTAAAGAGTGGGAGTAAGGGGCTACAGAGTTGTTTCTGTGGCTTAATACTCATATCTGTACATTCTATTTTTTTTTTTTTTTTTTTTGAAAAAAAAGTACTCTATAATGTAACTGCCTCAATAAAAACACAGTAATTTACACACAAATGAATCTTTTAAGTGGGACAATTAAGTTAAAGGCAAAGACAAGGCTAAAATGAAGTATGAAAGACCATAAAAAAACTGTCTAGGAAAATACTTGGATTTATTTTTTAGAATTTTTCTCGCCGAGTAAAATGGTTTAAACACATGGTTTCCGCAGGATCTCATGTGACCCAATGACGTCACATTCATTCTTTTAGCCCGAAATATTTTGTTACAAGATCAAATCGGAGAAAGCATTCATAGATCTATATTTTCTATATTTTGAATGATGAAATACAAGTTGAGTTGCAACAACCTCATGTGACGTCACTGGTCCCAATGTGATCAGAAAAGGCCACCATAGAATAAAATGCTAAAATGCATTTTACTACGTTGAACAGATTATAAAAAGAAATAAATCCAACTATTTTCAAGGACAGTTTCTAATGGTCTTTCATCTCATACATTCTTTATTTGAGTGTATCCTTTGGCTTTAAAAAGTTTCAGCGCATTCGTTATTTATGGGTAAATAAGAAAACGGCTATAAAAGATATAAATCAAGATTATTTGTCGAGGGTAAATTATCAGGTGATTACCCTTTTAATCTAAGCGCTATTGTTTAAATCTTTGCCTGATAGTGTTACGCAGTTCTTTCACGCATCAGTGGGTACATTAAAAACCACAACCGTGTTTCATTCACCACATTACGGATCAGGCAGGTGAAGATTAAAAAAACAAACTGGTAGTGACTATCACTGCAGGTGACGGTCTCCTTACTGTACGTTGGTGCTGGGGGAGGGGAGAAGGGGAAGTTTGGGGGGGGGGGGTATTAGAGAGTGATGGGGAATGGGGGTCCTGGTACAGGGTAGTGCGGTGGGAACCAAATTAAACCTTGTGAGCTGTATAGATAGCTATGTTGTTATGATCTCGACTACGACGGAATCCTGATAATAAACAGCACACCGGCACGAGGCACACCGTACTTTTTAAATGAGTATTACCATTGTTTATGAGAATGCAGATCCGATGAGACCGACCAATTTGATACATCGCTAAACCCTTTATTCTCTAGTATCTGAAGAACAGTATCTAAACTTTTATCATTGTCTGTGGTATGAGATTGTGGGGCCCGTTGGTCAGCGCGATAGCGCTGGACGGTCGATTTTGAGCCGTCACAAAAGAGTTCAAGTCCAGTTTATGCTGACTTCCTCTCCGTCCGTTCGGAGCATTGTCTTTCTGCAACCTGCCGATGCTTGCGAGTTTCTTTCGGCCTTTACCCGGTTTCCTTCTTTCCGTCATAACGTGGGTCGTAGCCGTATAAGCCAAATATTATTGTGGACTGCTTAAAGTACAAATCATATAAATAAATTTTAAAAAATCAGAGATTGTAGGGTTGCTAACTCTTTTCTGCCAGTCATGACCTAAAACCCCGTGCAGTAATCGCGATCATCAATCACGATACTCAGTTCAGTAGAAAATCTCAGGCTCATTACAACGCATACACACACACACACACACACACACACACACACACACACAAAAAACCTGTCGTCAGTTCATTAATGTTCATTAACAACTTTGTGCACGCACCCAAGTGCATCCAGGCATATCGGAGCTTCCTCAGTTGTACCCTCCGGGCAAAGTATATTTGAAAAGCTTCCTTGTTTTGAACTCAGGGAGCTATACAAACCGCGACATAACCCTTTGTAACGCTTGCAATTAATAGAACAGCCGTTCGTTCGGATCAGTATCAGGTTGTGTTTTTAGACTGGTACGGTGTCACCACCAGGCTGAGCAGCTCCGATAGGAGAGATAACAATTCACGGGACGCATGCGCAGATTGCGCTAAGTGGCCTATTTCTGAACTCTCATTACGTAAAGGCTCACATCAGCAAATAAAACGGATACACACATAAATGCAACTTGAAAAGCGAAAAGTGTGAAAAAAACAACAAAGAAGATAAAAAAAACCAACCAATTTGAACTTCTGTTAAATATACTTTTTTATCAGAGAAAATTCTGGATTTCTTGAACGCTATTGCCGGGCACCCCTTTGCTGTACATGGAAATGTCTATCACTTAATCTAATTTACTTATAAATATATGACAGTTATAGAAAGATTTACTCTTGCGTTATACATACATCAATCACTTAATATAATTTACTTATAAAGAGTTTACAGAAACTAAAAACCCATTCCGTACGTTCTTGTGTGATAACGATGGTTTGTTTGTTTGCTTGGTCCCGGGATCACGGAGCGATCTTAGACTTACGTCAAAATTTCAGCCATTAATTTTGGTACCTTCTTTTCCGTAAATTTAGCAGAAATTTGTTTTACAATAGCTTACCGTGGATTTATGCTGTCAAGCACAATTTTGCCCTTATTACGTAAGAAATAATGATTTTAAAATGATTTGAAATTTTGACATAAGTTTAAGATTGCTTCGTGATCCCGGGGATTATTAGAGATCTTTCCGTCAACATGTTTTAGGCGTCTTGATTCCACTTTAGTGATTTTTTTCGTCCAAAGGACCACAGAACAAATTCTGTTTAACAAAGTTTAAAAGAAATGAGAGAGATATCATCTGAACAGCAAAATAAAAACGCAACACATTTATGGAACGGTATGGAACGTGTTCTCCTATATCAAACATTCCAAAACAACAAGCTTTGGCTGCTTAAAACTTAGCTTATTCTGGCTAGCGGATCATTCCGTTATCCCAACTGCCGCCTCACTGTATCATGACACTCCGTCTAAGGGAGACATGGGTTATTTTAGAAAACACTGTGCTAATCAATAATCAATTAGTTATAACATGTCTTTTCTGCATCATTTAACATCTTTACTATATTTTTACGGTTTCATCCACAAATTAGTTACCATAGCAACCTTTGCTTTACCAAAAAACATTTTTATCATCCAATGCTAACATATAGTACTTGTTACAAGTTACTGTCTTCTCTTTCCAATTTCACATGTACACTGTTTGTTTTCCTTTAATTATAATTGTTATCAAACTCAACATGCTGTTGAATCTTGTATACTAGAAAAGAGTCACTAAGATATGTTACATAATACAGATTATATAACTGATTTATTTATTACCGAGCTCAAGAATATTTTACATTATTTATTTATTTATTTGATTGATGTTTCTTACACCGTATATACTCAAGAATATTCCATGCGACAGCGGCCAGCATTATGGTGGGAGGAAATCTGGGGTGGCCCGGGGAAACCCATGACCATCCGCAGGTTGTGCCTGACCTTCTGACGTATTTGAATATGAGCAAACCCACCTGTCATATAACACTATAGACTATTCACCGATATGAAAGGGTATAAGAATGTTTCTTCATAAAATAACCGTGAAAACAAGATTCAAATATCATAATAGAAAGTTCATCAAATGAGTTTTCTGCATGTCTCAGTTTAGGAAATTTTATTTTCCACTTTGGACAACATCACGATGGTTATTTGGGGTTGAAATCAAACTGTGTTATAGAGAGTGAGCATAATGGCCGTGTGGCCAAAGCGCTTTTATTTCACTCAGCAGGACACATGCATGAGTTGTGAGATAAACCACCGCCACACATGAACCGGAAATTGTAACTCTGCAGCCTTGGTCACAAACCGCTCTCGATTACGTTAACGTGAGTGATTGTTGAAGTTGTCTTTCATCAACATATGGGTGTAGTATGACTATCTTTACGTAACGCATAGGCCCTCCCATGGAGTCTACCCGATTTACTCCCACGATTATGCTGGCCGCCGTCCAATTAATTTTTCCACTTTTTAAATCGACCATCACCGTACAAGAAAAAAAATATTATGGAGATCAAACAAAAAAGCGAACTAAATAAGTGGTGCATTTTAAGTCCATTTAGCGTTTAAATTGCAATTTGAATTTTATGTTACTATTGCCTTTGTTCAATAAAGCCTTATGAAAGCAAACCCGTTCTCTCTCATGTTCTGTAAGTGGGAACGTCTTCCATCGACCTGCGGATTGTTGTGGGTTTCCTCTGGGCTCTACCCGGTTTCCTCTCACCACAAGTGAAAATATTCTTGAATACCGCGTAAAACACCAACAAAATAAATCTCATGTCCTACAAATAGTCAAGTGTGCTGAGAGTCATTTTTGGTATTACATTTATATTCTAATGTGATATCTGTTTACCCTTTTAGGATTTGCTCTTCAAGGTTCACTGCAAAACCAGTTTATACCACTAACCGTCAGTAATATGATATTATGATTTTATACGCACTGGAGTAGGTTGTATAAGAAAGAAAAGTTAATCTAAAAGCGCTTATAAATACAGATCCAGAAGATTTCTTGCACATTTCAGAAAAAAAACTGACGTGAACAACAGAATTCAAATTAAAAGCAGTAAATTGTGATTATATTGAAAAAAAGGATAGGAAAAAGGCGAGTCCCTGCAAGTGCTTGGATTTGCATCGAACTGTCTTTATTGACATTTTTCTGACGTAAATAAGTGTTTAGTAGTAGTATTAATGTCCGGTTTGTAGAAAAAAAATTGCATACATGCACCGATGAAATACCAACAAACAACCGGAAATGTCACATGAGACTATGCCAAACATTGGACTTGGTTTGTTTTCGGTACGGTCTAGATATTTTTTGAGTCTTGCTGACTTCCTCTCTCGTGCCCTGACGTACCGCTCCACCGCACTGTATACTGGCGAGTCTCCTTCACCCCCCGGGGCTATATGCACAACGTGCCTCATTCTCTCTTTATCCACTTATCACAGTCACTTGCACACTCGTACCTTTCTGTGTGGAACGAGAACTTTCGCCAAGTAGGCTACAGGGGTGTGGTATAAAGAGGCCGAAACATGACACGGTTGCAGCAGAAAGCAAATCGCCTTGATCAAGAGACATGGCCTGTAAGATGGGATGTGATGTTATGTGTTCATACAGAGCCATAGTTACTGTTTTTCTGTTGCTCGTTCTCCAGTGCGACAGCTCGCTGGGCCGTTCTATTTACACGCCGCCTAATCCGTCTATTACTCATGGGACGAATCAACCTATTACCCCATTCAATGCCGCTGATGTTCAGGCTTTATGGGGTAAGAGGTGGAATTTGAGCAGTTGCTCACCAGGAATTCAAATACGAATCGGCGGGAAGATGATGAATAAGAACTCCTTTTACTGTACAAAGTCAGACGCGGTGAGTTGTTTTATACTCATTTATATATTTATTTATTTACTTATTTGTTTATTTATTTATTTATTTATTTGATTGGTGTTTTACGCCGTACTCAAGAATATTTCACTTATACGACGGCGGCCAGCATTATGGTGGGAGGAAACCGGGCAGAGCCAGGGGGAAACCCAAGACCATCCGCAGGTTGCTGGCAGACCTTCCCACGTACGGCCGCAGAGGAAGCCAGCATGAGCTGGACTTGAACTCACAGCGACCGCATTTGTGAGAGGCATATGGGTCATTACGCCGCGCTAGCGCGCTAACCGACTGAGGCCCCGAGTTGTTTGACAATGATCTACAGTTCTAAGCCTAAATGCTTAGCAGGTGATCTTGTATATGAAATATTTAACATTGTTGTTACTCTGTTCTTTGTCCTAATTGTATTGCAGTTGTAACAGGAGCGCTTTACAGTTGTACGCATTACAACTGTAGCACTGCAGTGGTACAGTAGCATTTCAGTAGTATTTGAGATGGTGAAGTACAGTTGTGAATGAATTGTATTTCAAATGTCATCGTATTGTAAACGGTGCAGTAGAGAAGATAAACTGTTATCGCACCATCCTTCGGGAACTAGTGCAACACTGATAATACAGCGTGTGGAACTGTTACATTCATTTAGAAATATTGTAGTAATACAGTATTGTGGTGTTGTATTGAAGTGGGGGGCCTCCGTGGCTCAGTCGGTTAGCGCGCCTCTCCCGCCGTAAGTGGGAAGGTCTGACAGCAACCTGCGTGTGGCCGTGGGTTTCCTGCCACCATAATGCTGGCCGCCGTCGTATAAGTGAAATATTCTTGAGTACGGCATGAAACCAATCAAATAAATAAATTGTATTGAAGTTACTGGAGTTAACTGTATGTTAGTAATAGCTCCAAAGATCTGATAGTAATACAGCATGTATAAATTACACTTGTACTATGATGGCAATCACAAAATAATTGTAGTATTTATGGAACAATTATGGCAATACAACTGTGTCAGTGTAAAAGCAGGTGAAATAGAATTTTAGCAATTCTGTCAATATTGTAGAAATGGTAATGTAACTGTGATAGTATTGTAGGAGGTAAAATAAAATTGCAGCAGTTTGTGGTCCATTGTATTGTAAGTGGTAAAACAGAATTTCAGTAGTTCGGTCACTATTGTAGTAATGGTAATACAACTGTGACAGTGTAAAAGCAGATGAAATAGAATTTTAGTAATTCTGTCATTATTGTAGAAATGGTAATGCAACTGTGTCAGTGTAAAAGCAGGTGAAATAGAATTTTAGCAATTCTGTCAATATTGTAGAAATGGTAATGCAACTGTGTCAGTGAAAAAGCAGGTGAAATAGAATTTTAGCAATTCTGTCAATATTGTAGAAATGGTAATGCAACTGTGTCAGTGTAAAAGCAGGTGAAATAGAATTTTAGCAATTCCGTCAATATTGTAGAAATGGTAATGCAACTGTGTCAGTGTAAAAGCAGGTGAAATAGAATTTTAGAAATTCTGTCAATATTGTATAAATAGTAATGTAACTGTGACAGTATTGTAGGAGGTAAAATAAAATTGCAGCAGTTCGGTGTCCATTGTATTGTAAGTGGTAAAATAGAATTTCAGTAGTTCGGTCACTATTGTAGTAATGGTAATACCACTGTGACAGTGTTGTTGGAGATAAAATAGAATTTCAGTAGTTCGGTCACTATTGTAGCGTGACAACTGTGACAGTGTTGTTGGAGGTAAAATTGGAGGTAAAATAGAATTTCAGTAGTTCGGTCACTATTGTAGCGTGACAACTGTGACAGTGTTGTTAGAGATAAAATAGAATTTCAGTAGTTCGGTCACTATTGTAGTAATGGTAATACCACTGTGACAGTGTTGTTGGAGGTAAAATAGAATTTCAGTAGTTTGGTCACTATTGTAGTAATGGTAATACCACTGTGACAGTGTTGTTGGAGGTAAAATAGAATTTCAGTAGTTCGGTCACTATTTTAGTAATGGTAATACCACTGTGACAGTGTTGTTGGAGGTAAAATAGAATTTCAGTAGTTCGGTCACTATTGTAGTAATGGTATTACCACTGTGACAGTGTTGTTAGAGATAAAATAGAATTTCAGTAGTTCGGTCACTATTGTAGTAGCCTAATGGTAATACCACTGTGACAGTGTTGTTGGAGGTAAAATAGAATTTCAGTAGTTTGGTCACTATTGTAGTAATGGTAATACCACTGTGACAGTGTTGTTGGAGATAAAATAGAATTGCAACATTTCAGTCAGTATTGTAGTAAGGTAATACAACTGTGACAGTATTGTAGGAGGTAAAATAGAATTGCAACAGTTCGGTCACTATTGCACTGTAGTTTGTAAAATAGAATTGCAATAGCTCGGTCACCAGTGTATTGTAGGAGGTAAAATTGAATTGCAACAGTTCGATCATTATTGTAGTAATGGTAATAGAACTGTGAAATAGAATTGTAACAGACTAGCTAGTATTGTGATAATGATAATACAACTGTGACAGCAGTATAGCATATACACCACATAATGAATATCGGTAGTAAATCGATATCACAATAGAGCCAGTGCTAGCTTTTTTACCTTTATTTAATTCCCCATTCTCGAATTTCCTGTCACGATATGTGTATTGGCCTAATTGGCATAGGTATTCTTTACGGCCCTTCTGAATATGCTAAAGATAATCTGGAGGCACCCTTGTTAATACTTATACCGCCCCCGATAGCACAGTCGGTAGAGCGTCCGGTTCGGCAGCGGTAGATCCAGGGTCAAACCTGGGTCGAATCACACCTAGAACTTTAAAAGAGGAAGTTGCAGCTTCCTCCCTTGGCGTTCAGCATGGAAGGAATAGTGCAACGACTGGTTGACCTGTAAGGCTCGGGCGGGTCGACTTACTTTCCTTCGATAAGGCGTCTCAGTGAAGCAGTACTAGATAAAAGAGCGGTGGAAATCCATCCTACAACAAGGAGACACATTACATGCACTCTAAGGATTACTTTGTCGTCATACGATTGAAGAATTGTTAAGTACAACGTTAAACCGCAATCACTCATTCACTCTTAATACCCTGAAAATAATTTGAAAGCGCCCTTCTTAGTTTGAAGGCTCTCTTCTTATAATTTGTTAAAGATAATTTGGAGGTGCGCTTCCTAATAGACCGAATATACTTTGGAGGCACCCCACCTAAGACGTTAAAGATAATTAATACTCTAAAATTAATTTGTAGGCGTGACCAAGAAATGATATAATTATTCTATTCTGTGTGCGCAACGTATTTTCGAAAAGAAATGACTGTTAACAGATTAAGGAAATATATTTTTAATCTGTTGCAGACCTTCGGCCAAAATCAAACTTAGTGTAGCTTATCTCAACCAAACAAGACAAATTTAACTGTACCATGACCGAAACCAGAGCAACTACTTAAACCAGTTATCCTCCGCATTCCTTTCAGATGAAGCTGGCGCCATTGTTGGGAGGAGAGCCTCTCCCTGACAGAGCCTATGTTTGGTGTCGGTTGGCGCTTCTCTATCACTCCTTAGCCACAAATGTGGTGAGTTTTTATTTTACTTTTTTCATTGGTGCTGCTTACGCCATGCTGCACTTATACGATGGCTGTCGGTATGCCAATGTTTGGTGGAGGAAACCGGATTGCCAGGTTTAATCCACCGATTATTAACCTTTCCTCGTGTGACATATGCAATTTAAGTGGAAATCTACTGATCTAAAAAGAACTCCGTTTAAGACTACATGAAATGAGAAAACGGAAAAAGGAATTTTGAAAATTCCTTTGTCGAAAATTGGTGTCTCTCCCAATAACGACTTTCACATTACTGTGATGGGATAAATCTGATAAATATGCCAGACGATTCGGCTTGATTTTGACTATCGGTTTAATTTCAATCAGCTATAAAGAAAACGTCCTTTATCTTCGGATTTTTTCCATATATAGAATGTGGGTGTCATGTATCACTAAATTTTTATCACTAGTTGCGATGAAACGCGAAAATTCTGTATTCGTTATAGTCCAGTTTAGCAGAAAGCATCTTTTATCCTCATTTTACAATATAATGCGTCTAAATTTGTTTTTAAAATTTGTGTGCATAATAATTGGCTTCTTTTCGTCTTCGCCTCGTATGTTTAACTTGTTCCCGGCACGATATGGTTGAGATATTGCCGATGTGGCGTTAAGCCATAATCATTCATTCATTCTTTCTTTTCGTCGTTCCACAGAAAATATTTGACGTGGAAAAACTTAACCTGTTCGATGGAGACATTATTCTGAGCCGCGAGAACGTAGATGTCATCTTGGCTACATTCTACCCTACGCCAGACCTGCAGTATGCCGCCATGGACGCTGCCCGTGACTACCAGAGACATCGCTCTCGGGCGCGCCCCAAGAGGAAAGCGGTTGCAGACGGATCACTGACATGGGACAATGCCTTGGTTCCCTTCAGCATTGACGATAAGCGAATTGGTACGTTGTTACAATTGTCCCAGATATTCCTGAAATAACTGCACTGTTACTAGATTTTACTTTAAGCGGAATAACAAGAATAGGATCCGATTTCATGAAATTTCTTGTTGCGACTCACCGTTTCTTTTTGCTGGACATCTGTCTGGTTTGTTTCACCCTTTTATACATGTTATAAATGTGCAATGTGTTGAAAGTACACTTTCATGGAACATCGACTACATGGCTATTGTTTTCTGAAGGCGAGTGATATAATAATAATACTGTTTAATGACAGTATGTAAGGCCATAGACCCGCATACATGCATATTTAATCATACTGGTACATGGTAGCTACACATTTGAAATGTACGCAGACTGTAGCTATAACTGTTACCTAGCACTACGCATAAGACCACCTTTATAATGACCTTATGACATTGCTCCAATCAAATACATGAATATAACATCACTCCGCTGTTCCAATGCAAAGTGGCAAAATTTAGCCAGTCCTTATAGTACGTTAGGAGAACTCTTTGCCATCAACAATCTATCAAAGGTGTACTGTTCTGAGTAAGACAATTATCCCGACGTATTTTACAATTTGCACTTATCATAATGAAATGTAACTAGTATAACGATAAATGGAATTGTGATTATCATTGTCGTTATGTTTCTCCACCGCAGGCAAGCATCAGAAAGATGTTATATATGAAGCTATTTCTCAATGGGAACAAAGTACGTGTGTCAGATTCCAGGAACAACGAGGTCGAGCCTTTCAACCTCACGTCTACTTCATGGGGGTTGGTGGGTAAGTGTGCTTTGTGTTGACTAGCGGGAAAGTATGTTTTGTCTTGGCTGGCCAGAAAAGTGTGCTTTGTGTTGGTTGGCCAAGAAGGTGCGTTTTGTGTTGGTTAGCGGGTAAGTGTGCTTTGTGATGACTGGCGAGAAAGTATGCTTTGTGTTGGCTGGTCAGAAAGTGTGTTATGTGTTGGCTGGCCAGAAGGTGTGTTTTGTGTTGGTTAGTGGGTAAGTGTGCTTTGTGATGACTGGCGAAGAAGAGTGTTTTGTCTTGGCTGTTGGGTAAGTGTGTTTCGTGTTGGCTAGCGAGTAAGTGTGTGTTTTGTGTATGTTGGCGAGTAAGTGTGTTTTCTGTTAGCTGGCGGGGAAGGGTGTTCTGTGTTGGCTGTCGGGTAAATGTGATATGTGCAGGTTGGCGAGTAAGTGTGTTTTTGTGTTGGTTTTGTGACAAATCTGTCAACCTTCCTGACAAGATCACTAATTAAGCCGTTAAGAAGAAAAATCCATGCCCACGGTCATCTTGTTTGGTACAATGCTAGGAGTCTGTTAACAAACCGATTGCTCCGAGTTTCTCTCCAGTCGCATAAGACATATATTATTGTGTAAGGTGTAAAACACTAATCAAAGTCTGCCCCAATTTCCTCCCATCATAAAGCTAGCTGTCATAATATAAATGAAATCCTACTGAAACAAAATTCAAAGAAATATATCTTGTTTCCATGGCAGCTGTTCGTCGTCCTTCGGTAGACAGTCTTCAGGCCAGTTCGTCTATCTTGGAGAGGGCTGTGATGTGGTAAGTACTGAGATATGTTATTGTGAATGAGATCATATATAGTTGCCTAATATTTTGACAGGTCACATACAGTTGGACATTTTCTATGTTCATCGATAAAAGAGTTCGAACTCGAAACTCCCCTATTTTTAAGTACGGCGTAAAAACCAGGGCGTAGATATATGAATGATATTTCACTGTGGGTTTTTTTTAGGTTGGTATAGCGGCTCACGAAATCGGTCACGCTCTTGGGTTTTACCACGAGCATGCGCGACCTGATCGCGACCGATACGTTTCGATCTACACTGACAACGTTGGACAGAGATATCACCGTCAGTTTGTGAAATCCGAGTGGACGAACGCCAAAACGTTCGGCATCCCGTATGACTACTCGTCGGTCCTGCATTACTCTTCAACCGTAAGTTGCTGAATGTGGACATAAAGCTGGCTTCCGCCTTCCTAAGTTCATCAATCTTTCATTTCCGGAAAATGAAACTCACTGACAGAAAATACTCATAAAATATAAGGGTATAAAAAATATAAAATATGCCTTCAAACATTAAATAATGAAAACAATCATTTATTTATTTGTTGTTGCTTCTTTGTTTCAGTGAATCTTTTCATGTGTCCTGTAAAAACAATTTTAAGGCGAGGTTATTTATTTAATTAGTTTTAACTGTGACCGACCTTAAGCTCTTGACGTTGTTTCAACTACTGGCCTTAACTGCTAATTGAAAAACTTCAAAATTGCATGGTGAGGATCTATCGTGTTATGAGTTAATTTCCGATTTCAAAAAAAAGGGACTAATGAAAAGCTTTAGTTAAGATTAAGTTTTTGATCTCTTCCCTAAGCAGGATACCATAGTTATGCTCTTATATTCTTGATAGACTTTCGCTGAGCAGAAACAATCTATTGTGACGAAAGACCCGGAAATGCAGAAAGTCATCGGCCAGAGGGAAGGCGTTTCATTCTTTGATATAAAAATGGCGAACAAAGTTTACTGTTCAGGTAAGATATATCCGATGGATAGATGGATATATACGTTTCCCTAATTTATATCATTGTTATTTTTCTTTATGTTATACTACATAAGTCTTTTGTTGTTTTACTCCCCGGGCTCTGTCCGGTTCCTCCCAACATAATGCATGGCCGTCGTCGTATTAGTGAAATATTCTTGAGTACGGCGTAAAACATCAGTCAAATAAATAAATAAATACTTTGTTTTACTCATAATAGCTTAGCGACATGCGGGTGGTGTGGATTTTATTTTGATGCTTACTTACTGGTTAGACACGGATAAATCAGTAATTGTTTCTTCTATAGACCGGTGTGAGGGTCGTTCTTTGGAATGGTCGGAGTGCGCACATGGCGGGTACAGAAACCCCAACAACTGTTCTTCCTGTCTCTGCCCTCGAGGGTTGGCCCCACCCAGGTGTGAAAGCCCTGCCCCAGGGGTAAACGGTACGTACCACTTCAGGGTCAGAGAAACATGCATATGATCTTAAATTCACACGCACTTAGTTAATGGACAAGGATTACGGTTCCAGTTGATCGTTTCCATTTTTGCCAGTCGAGTTATTGTACACTAAACACAACTGAAATAACTGTGTTAGACTAGTTTGGCCCTGAGTTCTTTGTACCTATAGGCAGTATTCTATAAACCTCGATCTCATTTGCACTTGGCCACAGGAAGATGCTATGTGTATGTATTTTTTTCTGTCAGCTGCATAAGGGGATCTTCGGGAATTCTGCGTTTTTATTGGCTAGTGGTCCATTGTTCTAAATATGGATTAACAACATGGTTGTCCAATGGAAGTACAGCGTTTACTTGTTTTTTCTGCTTATAGTGCTTTGTACATGTAGTTTTGTAAGAAAATAACCGTGCAAAAAACCAAAACTTGCTGCTGAAGAAACTATAGTCAGTGGAATTTTGTATCAAGTCCAACGGATCTGAAAGTTCATTGCACATCTCCGGATAAAAAAAATTAGTGATGTACGATTTTCATATGTGCTCTTACGGTCTAGTACCACGAGGTAAGTTTGCCGACAACCTTTCGGATTGTCGTGGGTTTCCCACGGGCACTGCCTGGTTTCCTCCCTCCTATCATGTGACATATCATTTGAATACGGTGTAAAATTCATTTCAAGTAAATAAATAAATAAATAAAATACTACAACGGAGTGTGATAACAGCTGACAACCAGTTAGTTCACATTCCAGTAACGACAGAGATATAATCAGCAGTTTAGTCATGAACTGCAGGATGCAGGGAAATGCTCACATGATTGTAAGCTTCCCCCAAGAAAGTCACAGCCTTTCACGATTACCTCCCTTTATTCTCTTCCAGCGGACTGTAACCGTCAAACCTTGCAGGCTTCCGGTTCACCCCAGCTCCTTTCCTCTCCTGGTTACAGTGGTAATGGATTTCCAGCGGGTGGTTTTTGTTCATGGCTAATTAAGGTGATTGTTTCATCATTTTATCATTTTGAAGGCAGTGCAAGTCAATACAACGCTTACACTGTATCGCCAAGTATGCATACATAAATTCAAATATAGGAGACTACAGCATAGGGAGTAAAGACTACAGCATAGGGAATAAAACCAGAGCAGACCCGACAGGGTGAAAATTAATAAATGGTCATGCATGTAAGAAATAAAATATGGTTTCCTGTCAATTTATCTCGGGTTAGGGTTTTATTTTAACCGTTGTGCAAATGCTTAAATAGAAATGAATAACACGCATCATAGCACAATGGATTAAGGAGAATTAAATAAATAAAATAAGCAGTGATGTTAATTGCAACATATTTAGACGTCAATGATCAAACGCCGACCTACTCTTGTGACGTCGACCAAAAACAGATCCGTGAGGTGAACACTCATTATCTTAAGAAATTATGTACGCAAAAACGAAACCAGACGTATTTAACAGTGATCATGTGCTATAAATCAGAAGGTAAATTTTGGCGCAGTAATTGTGCTTTTCAGGTGTCATGAAAGAAATTCGTATATGGCATTAAACACAATTCAAATGAAACCCATGATTTTTTGTATTCCCAGGCCTCTTCGCCAGGAAAGCATATAAAGCTGGAATTTTCAGGAAATTTTGATTTCAACGAGGAAAGGGAGAACAGTGTTTGTTACGACTATGTTGAAGTTCGTTATAAAGGACTAGAGAGAGCAGGTCCGAGGTAAGGAAACCAATGTAACTATAGAATAAAGCGATCATTAATACAAAATTCAGCGGAGCCTCCGGAGCCTTCCAGTCATAGTGGTTAACCAGGGCCCGTAACATCTCACCAAGACGAGATCGTGGGATTCCCCAGACCCTGCACGGCTTTCTCCCATCATAATGGTGCCCACAGTCGTATGAGTGAAATTTTCTTGAATACGGCGTAAAACACAAGTGTGATAGTTGAAAAATGTAATCATGAGAAATCTTTCCGCGTTATCTCGTTGAGGGTGTTACTGAACTCTTCACGAAAATGGTAACAGCTACCATTCCCAGTAACATAATGACATGAGACAAAAAATGTTAAGAAATAGTGTGCAGTGACGTTAACAACAATTTAATGAACATCATTAGCAGGTTTAAAATTTTTTAAAATGTTGCGTTGTCATCACCTTTAATGAACATTAACATGTAAGCACTGCAAAGCGATCATCACATGTTTCTTAAAATTAATTAGTTTTGATGACATAAATATACATAGAATTACCGCTGCTTACCTTTACCGCGGGCGAACACTCGAAACATCCGTGTAGATACCGCATATTATACGTACATACAACAGACTACAATTTTCTTTGGTATATAATCAATGTTACAGTTAAAATTATGTAAAATTTGTAAAAACAGCGAATAAGGTAAGTATTCCTGTCGAATGTCGAAAGTCGCTAAAATTTCGAATTCAGTGTGGAAATTTATATTAACGTTAAGTAGTAAAATGAAACAGTGCACCTGTTGTGTTGGTGGCCATTACAATGATAACCGTAAAGGCCATTAATCGTATACTTATAATTTTTCGGGGGGGGGGGGGGCGCTAGCGCAGCGTAATGACCCAGAAGCCTCTCACCAATGCGGTCGCTGTGAGTCCAAGTCCAGCTCATGCTGGCTGCCTCTCCGGCCGTAAGTGGGATGGCCTGCCAGCAACCTGCGGATGGGTTTCCCCGGGCTCTGCCCCGTTTCCTCCCACCATAATGCTGGCCGCCGTCGTATAAGTGAAATATTCTTGAGTACGGCGTAAAACACCAATCAAATAAATAAATAAACAAATAAATAAATATACTTTTTCGTTATAGTAAACAATGTTGGTGTCATTTTTTCTAGGTTTTGTGGTAGGGCAAGACCAACGAAGACGTTCATCTCGCACGGTGAGGAAGTTCTCTTATCTATCAACACTGATCCCCTAGCGTATGGAAAACAAGGCTTCAGGGTGAAATACAGCGAAGGTGAGCGATTCACAGATATCTATATGCATTTTATTTTCTTTACCTTCTTGGTCGTTATTTAGCTCCACGCGCTAGGTATTTTCACTCGTACAATGGGGTTCGGTTTGCCAGTGCTAAACCACCGAACTTTGACAAATTATTGACGAGTTTCTCAACGCGTGACCTACAAATATGCATATCGTATTGGTGAAAGACAAATAGTTTTCAACAAACCTTAAGACTCCACAGCCAAATGAGCGTCTTCAACTGCCTACCGTTGCTAGGACTATGAACAATGACATCGGGAGACTAGAATCTCCCTGTCCATGGCGGGAGGTTGAACTGGTGCCTCGTGTCTAGAAGAATTAATCATCCGAGCAAACAATCCGAGCAAAATTTTACATATGTGTACAATAACGTGTACACCAGAAATTCCAAGTCCAGTTCTTGGTGCAGTTCGCTGGGTAAACGGCATACCTATACAATGACCCAGGAGCCTCTTAGCAGTGTGATCGTTGCGAGTTCAAGTGCAGCTCATACTGACTTGCACTCAGCTCATACGTAGAAACTCATACTTGCTCCCACCATATGGTGTAATTCTCCGTCGTATAAGTGAAATATTCTTCGGTACGGCGTAAGACAAACTCCCACCATATGGTGTAATTCGCCGTCGTATAAGTGAAATATTCCTCGGTACGGCGTAAGACAAACTCCCACCATATGGTGTAATTCGCCGTCGTATAAGTGAAATATTCTTCGGTACGGCGTAAGACAAACTCCCACCATATGGTGTAATTCGCCGTCGTATAAGTGAAATATTCTTCGGTACGGCGTAAGACACCAATCAAATATATAAGTAAATAAAAAAACCACTACAGCCTTTATCAGAGAGTTATTTTTATCAAAATTTATGTTCATAACAATAAATTTTATTCATGGAGAAATCTGTACTGCATTGAAGAGTTTGTTGTGTGATCTGATGTCCATAACAAATTATTTTCAACTTAATTAACATAGTTATATGGGTGTTAAGTATTCAACAAGTTCAACGGCATCTCTGATCTGGCTGCCATGTTTTGTTTGTTTTAATGCTGTTGTTGCTGTGTCTCTAACAACCATGCTTGACTTGTCTGTTATCCAGAGCGCTGTGGTGGATGTTCGCTGGGCGCAAGCGGGGATGAGCCTCCGTGTTTAAGGGTTGTCAGGTTCAGTTGCGGTCCAAGGTAGAGAGTTCAGTATATCTATTTAGTACAACAGTTTAATTTAGACAAAATATAATCAAGCAGAGTAAAACCAGAGCAGTGATGACAGTGTGTGAATGTTGGCAAACGATCACACCTATTGCTGTTGAAATCCAGTCTCTTGTCAGTTTACCTGAGTCAAGGTTTTATTCCGACTGTTCATGTATTTCCTTGAGTAGAATTAGATTAAAAAAATTGCAGTGACGTTTGATTCAAATTATTGAACGTCACTGGTCAAGAATTGCATGATATTCAACAATATTTGAATCGGTAGTAAAGCCCCAAGTCTTGCACTTCCAATCATCGCAGGGATAAGACCCTACGTGGCCATGTCGGGAATCGGTGGGTTTAGTGTTTGCTTTACTAACAGAATTCATGATCCAGGAGCCTCTCACCAACGCGGTCGCTGTGAGTTCATGTCCAGCTCATGCTGACTTCCTCTCCGGCCGCACATGGGAAGGTCATCCAGCAACCTGCGGATGGTCGTGGGTTTCCACCGGGCTTTGCCAGGTTTCCTCCCACCACAATGTTGGCCACCGTCGTATAAGTGAAATATTCTTGAGTACGGCGTAAAACACCAATCAAATAAATGAATAAAGAAATCAGAAAAAACAGAATTCCAACTTTTTTTTTTTAGTAACGAGGAAAATTTCTGCTACCGAGAGGAAAGTTTTTGCTGTGATGGATATTATGTAGAGGGGAATACGTGTGTAGGTAAGACGCCTTCTGTTTACTATTTAAAGCCTTGTTCACTCTTCACATGATAATCTCAGCTGTTCAGGTTAATAGTACGCTGTTGTGTTAGAGAGATGTAAGTTGAAAAGCAAGTAAAACTTGTGTAAGCTCGGTACTTCCATTTGGGGGCTGAACTCAGAGGACAAGTCATGATATGGTTGATTTGATTTGATTGGTGTTTTACGCTGTACTCAAAAATATTTCACTTATACTACGGCGTCCAACATTATGGTGGGAGGAAAACGAGTAGAGCCCAGTGAAGGAATCATGAGTTGGACTTCAACTCACAGCGACTGCAAAGTTGGGAGGCTTCTGGGTCATTGTGCCGCTCTGGCGTGCTAACCCCCTCAGCCATGCTCCCCTGCTCTGGTAGACAGGCAGTGACAGGGAGATGAGAGGGAATTGGCGTTGTGCTATAAATATTTAGGCATATGGACATTCTTGATGCATGTACGTTGTCACGGCAGAAACGGGGCGTGAACCCGCCCGTCAAATGAAATGAATTAAGTATCTCCCTGGTAGCCAGTTTTTTTTTGTGATGAGCTAATTTTCGAGTCTCTTACATGTAAGACTAAAAGAAAGAATCGGTGATCTTGAAATAAATCTGACATAGTTAAGACATATAGTTTCATCACATTCGTTTATTTCCACAGGTGGTGGATCATCAGGACATCAGGTTAGAATCGTTACACAACCACCAGTCATTCCCTCCACCAGACGATCAACTACAACAACGACAACAACAAGACGGCCATATCGAGCGTTCATTTTTAACCGATTGTTCACCCAGGCCCCTCGTATTGCCAAGGTGGTGAAGGCGACGGCGGTGAGCTCCTGGGGTACTTGGAGTGCGTGGACAGCGTGTTCAGCCACATGTGGGTTGTGTGGCAAACAGGAAAGACGCAGAAGTTGTCGAGAAAACAATTGCATGTAAGCTCCTTCACTCCAAATCCCGCTCTAGGTGTAAAATACCGTTGCAGAAATTTACAGTGTATGAACAACGTATAATGTCAGTGTGGAAATATTAACCAGTCAGTGTGGAAGTATTAAGCAGTCATGGTGGAAATATTAACCTGTCAGTGTGGAAGTATTTACCAGTCAGTGTGGAAGTATTAACCAGTCAGTATGGAAGTATTAAAGATCAGTGTGGAAGTATTACCAGTCAGTGTGGAAGTATTATCAGTCAGTGTGGAAATATTAACCGGTCAGTGTGGAAGTATTTACCAATCAGTGTGGAAGTATTAACCAGTCAGTATGGAAGTATTAACCAGTCAGTATGGAAGTATTAACCAGTCAGTATGGAAGTATTAACCTGTCAGTGTGGAAGTATTTACCAGTCAGTATGGAAGTATTAACCAGTCAGTATGGAAGTATTAACCTGTCAGTGTGGAAGTATTACCAGTCAGTGTGGAAGTATTATCAGTCAGTGTGGAAATATTAACCGGTCAGTGTGGAAGTATTTACCAATCAGTGTGGAAGTATTAACCAGTCAGTATGGAAGTATTAACCTGTCAGTGTGGAAGTATTTACCAGTCAGTATGGAAGTATTAACCAGTCAGTATGGAAGTATTAACCTGTCAGTGTGGAAGTATTACCAGTCAGTGTGGAAGTATTATCAGTCAGTGTGGAAATATTAACCGGTCAGTGTGGAAGTATTTACCAATCAGTGTGGAAGTATTAACCAGTCAGTATGGTAGTATTAACCAGTCAGTATGGAAGTATTAACCTGTCAGTGTGGAAGTATTACCAGTCAGTGTGGAAGTATTACCAGTCAGTGTGGAAATATTAACCGGTCAGTGTGGAAGTATTTACCAATCAGTGTGGAAGTATTAACCAGTCAGTATGGAAGTATTAACCTGTCAGTGTGGAAGTATTTACCAGTCAGTGTGGAAATATTAACCGGTCAGTGTGGAAGTATTTACCAATCAGTGTGGAAGTATTAAGCAGTCATGATGGAAATATTAACCTGTCAGTGTGGAAGTATTTACCAGTCAGTATGGAAGTATTAACCAGTCAGTATGGAAGTATTAACCTGTCAGTGTGGAAGTACTAACCAGTCAGTATGGAAGTATTAACCAGTCAGTATGGAAGTATTAACCAGTCAGTGTGGAAGTATTACCAGTCAGTGTGGAAATATTAACCAGTCAGTATGGAAGTATTAACCAGTCAGTGTGGAAGTATTACCAGTCAGTGTGGAAGTATTACCAGTCAGTGTGGAAATATTAACCGGTCAGTGCCCCAGCACTCTTTAGTTCGGGGTAATCTTGAACCTACTTGCCCAAATCGCGTCCATGTTGCTAGCGTTACCAGCTGCCAGCGTCATATATTACCCGTCTCCGGTGTTACATGTTTCCAGGGTTTCATGTTACCAGCGTTACATGTTGCTACCGTTACATGCTGCCAGCATTACATGTTGCTAGCTTTGCATGCTGCCAACGTACCCTTGGGGACGTACTCTGCCGGTATATTAGCTATGATCCTACGTAAAATTTGTTATCTTTTATCTAAGAAAAAGCATCTGAACTATGTAAAACTTGTAAGTCAGGGCCGGTGCTTTCACATCTTGTCGGTCTTTGTCTGGAACAACGTTCATGACCGCTTGTCTTCCACCAAGAAAATGTGCATAACTAAACTAAAGCTCAAAAGAAAGTATACACCAAAACAAATACACAAAAATCGCGCAAAGTAAAAACTTGAGAAATTATCCATGATGAGCCCTATTACCCGTGTAAACGCCGATCCATCCAGGGGACAAACTGGCCCAACAAAGCAAGATTTGCCTAAACTTAGCATAAAATCGAAAAATGGCCCTTCCACGTGTAACACGACATGAACGTGCATTTTGGCGGTATAAATGAGTCGACGGGAAACGTTAGGAACACAGTCGTCAGAAAAACACCAGAGGTATGCCACGTTTCAGCCAAGTTGAGCGAGAGAGAACTGTCGGCATGGCCCAGCAAGGAGCGACCAACGCCGCCATTGCCAGAACCTTTGGTTGCACAAGAGCAACTATCGTCAGACTTATGCAGCGACTCCGGCAGACAGGCGTTACATCCGACAGGCCTAGGAGCGGTCGTCCACGCGTCACCACCCCCGCTGAAGATCGACACATCCGGACCATTCACCTCCGCAATCGGAACGTAACGGCAACGTCAACGGCGGCGACGGCACTAGGGCACCCGATTAGTCGACACACAGTCTACCGTCGACTACGTCAACACGGTATTAGGGCACGTCGACCGTATTGTGGAGTTTATCTGACGCCTCAAAATCAACGTCGTCGGCTGATATGGGCCAGGCGCGTTCTACGCTGGCAGAGGCGTGAATGGGCACGGGTAATGTTCTCCGACGAGAGCAGGTTTTGCGTGTACAAAAATGACGGTCGGGCTAGGGTATACAGGCGTGTAGGAGAACGTTTGGTGCCAAATTGCGTTCAGCAAGTTCGAGCGTTTGGAGGTGGTAGTGTGATGGTGTGGGGAGGCATCTGCGGCGATCTGAAGACGAGGCTGGTGGTGATTCATGGGAACCTCAATGCTCGTAGATACACGGATGAAGTTTTACGACCGGTTGTAGTGCCATTCATCCACCAACAGCAAAGAGGAATTTTGTACCAGCATGATAATGCAAGACCTCATACTGGAAGATTGACGAACAACTTTCTACAGAACGCCAACATCGATCCCTTACCATGGCCGGCATGTTCACCCGACCTCAATCCAATTGAGCACTTGTGGGACCACCTGGGCAGACAAGTCAGAAGACTGCCAGTGCCACCTGTGACCGTTCAACAGCTGGAAGAGTGTCTCCAACAAGAATGGCAACGAATCACACATAACGTCATTCGACGCCTGACGTCATCAATGCGGCGACGTGTTGTGGCCTGCATCAATGGCAATGGAGGCCACACTCGCTACTGAGCATGATTTGAATGACATTTCCAGAGGGAAAAATGCTTCATTTGAATTTTGCAAATGTGTAAATGTTCTGTTGACACCACATCTCTTTGACTGACCATCAAACCAAACCTTCACCATTTAATGAACTGTATGTATGGACGTTTCAGGTGAAATGGAATATTCTTATGGAATTAAAAATAATTTCAAATATATTTCTTTCCGTTTTTATTTGATGTCTGATCAAACAGCTGTATACTTTCTTTTGAGCACTAGTTTATATGTTACATGTGATAAAGTTAGTCAGTAACTGGCCAAAAGGCCTTTGGTTTTCCCCGGGCAATCTACCTCAACCCACCCTCAATGGATCAGTGTATATATATATATACAGTAATTATATACTTATCGTTTATCCTTTCTGTTAACAGAGGTAAAACTGCTGAAAAAAGGAAATGTGGAATTTCCCAGTGTCCTTTTGAAACCTTTTCTAGACCCAGTATTTGCCTGAAACCTGGGTGTCCGTGGACAAACCCTTCCTGTCTTAGGTAAGTTCTTTATCCGGGATTCACTGACAATCAGTTTGGGCACCCCTCGCCACACTTGATCCTCTTTTGAGCGACAAGGTTTTTACATTACACGAGGGCTTTGATTTTCCTTACTATTTTGGGGGTAAATTTTGCCAACTTTAAATTTTGCGTGGTACCATACCATGCCGTACTGTCCATTACAACTTCTCTCTAAAGCATATCAAAAATTTAACCTGAAATCGACATCATTTTTTGAGTTGTTGTTTTGTCAACATGGTAACCGCCAAGGTGGGGGGAGGGGCAGTAAAAGAGGGTAAAAATGTTTTCAGTTCTATTCAAAACAAACTTCGGGTGTATATTAGTAGGTGCAAAATATCAGTGCTGAAAGGTATTCGACAACCTCTAATGTCTGTGTGGACGTATTATAGAATCAGTGCCTCAAAAGGTAATCTTGGACACAATGGCCCAAATGGGGCATGTGTAACCTGTTTGTCAGGACCCTCCGCTCTCACCGCTTGTCGGTCCTTGGTGACAAGAAGTGGTCGATTACGCCAATGTGGCCGTCTGAAAACTTCGCTACGTCATTCATGAAAGGTCAGTGGTTCGGCTGGCGCTCCGGATACTGAACATTTTCAATTGTGCAATATTACCCACGAAATTAGACAGGTTTTACCATTTTATTTGCTTTGTCTGTTACAGGACTTGCTACAGGTTGTCAACAAAACCACGTTGTTGCGTGGGGCATCCAAGAGGGAACGGTATCTGTCAAACGTAGTGCCGTCGTTGTGTGGGGCATTAAAGATATGACGGCGTTATCCAAATGTAATGCTGCTGTTGTCTGGGGTCTCCAAGAGGGAAGGAAATCTGCCAAAATAGTGCCAGCTATATTGTGTGGGATACATGCACCCAAAAAAGAATGTCATGGGTCATGTATAGTGCTGTTGTTGTGTGTGATATCTAAGAAGGATCGGCATGTGCCGAATGTAGTGGTGGTTTTGTGTGGGACACATGTATGCAAGAAGGAACATAACATGCAGAAGTTTGTGCTAGTGTTGTGAGGGACACATGCACCCAAGAAGGAACCGGATGTGCCAGTCACAGTCGGGGGATAATACTGTCACTGTTCACTGTTAATGATGGATCATTGGAATCAAAACCGAACTATAACGGCCCTCAGGCATAAAACCAAATTGGTAAGGAATTGTAGAGATATGGAAAACAATGAAAGAAAATGTTTCAGCTAAGTAGTGAAGGCCCATGAAGGCTTTTGAAGACCACATTTAACTCTGGGGTGTCAGGAATAGTTCAGAAACCAATGCAGAGTTCCTCACAACGATTTTATGAATACTTTAACATAGTTTAAAGTATATGCTTATGTTTTGGAACACACGTTTTACAGGACGTTTAAGATTAAATGCTCGATACTAAGCAAATGTTTAAGCAAAGAAAAAAAACATTTTAAAGCACATTTATTCATATACTGTAAGCAAACATTTCACAGATACTGGTTATGCTTTTCCATGTATATGACTGGAGTGATAGCTGATTGTACAGTAACTAGCACAAAGAAGTTCATGGTTGAATCGAAAGAATTTGAAACATTGACCTGCGTTTAATTCAATGAGAAAATAAAAAAATATTATGTGTGACACATAATTTTCCTTGCATTTACCACTCATAATGACCATTACTTTGCATAACAGTCCTTATCACACTTAAAATACAGTCTTTGATAGATATAATGTCGGGTTTGAACAGTGGAGAAAATACAATTTTGTCCACACCACAATGCCCATGTAGGCGTTCATATAGAGTTCATATAATGCCCCAAATGATATTGTTTGAAAGGGTTAATTTGCAAATTATACAACCACTTACCCTTATTTTTCATTTTATAGGATGTGCCTATGCTTAATGTTCTGTGATAAAAAATTAAGGTAATGTTTAAATGATTTTTGTGACTTTGTATAATATACCTTTGTAGCGTGTTGTAAAAGAACGTATGTAGTATATGTATATAGCCGACTGTGTATAGTTCTATCGAGCAACGTTGACCGTTGAGCTTACTCGTTACAAAGTTGATCTCATTTGTAAAAAATAATATGAACGAATAATTTATTTGCTGCGTTACATGTTGCCATCGTTTCATGTTTCCCGGCATTATATGCTGCCATCTTTACGTGTTGCCGGCGTTATATGCTGCCAGCGTTACATGCTGACAGGCTTACATGTTTAAGGCGTTATATGTTGCTAACGTTACATGCTGACAACGTTATATGTTGCCAGCATTACATGCTGACAGGATACTTGTTTAAGGCGTTACATGTTGCCAGCCTTACATATTGCTAGCCTTACATGTTTAAGGCGTTACATGCTGCCAGCGTTATATGTTGCTAGCGTTACATGCTGCCAGTTTTACATGTCGCCGGCGTTACATGTTGCCAGCGACACACGTTGCTAGCTTTACATGCTGCCAGCGTACCTTTGGTGATGTACCCTGCCATTATATTAGCTTCGAAGCTCCTGTATAAGATTTGTTACAAGAAAGAGCATCTTATCTACATTTATCATCTGCGCCAGATGTTTGTCAAAAAAGAGTGTACAAACGGCCACAAGTTTATTTATATATGTTATGGTTTATAAATTATTTATTAAAATTTGTGGAAATCTTTTGGAATAAATCTGTATCAGAAATGTGTTTTTCTTTTTCTGTCTCTTTTCAAACGCTGTATCAAGCCTTGTCTGAATAAAAACACTTTCACTGGATATTTTTTAAATATAGTACTTTTCTTATCACATTGACTGATTGACTGATTGATGGTTAACCACTTAACCATTGCAACTTACTGACAATTCTTACTTACATCTCGTTAAACCCCAACACTCACTCTATAAATCGCTTGGATACCTTCAACTAAAAACAGACGTTCATATGTGTAGGCCTACATCCGACTCTGAGGCAAACTAAATTTTTAAAGGCGATCTCAGTTTAATACAACTATGCTGTCTAACAGCGCAAGTTAGGTTCATAAAATAATCAATAGACTTCAAGCATTTTCATATTAAATTAGCATGAGCTCGAAATTCAATGCGCAAAAATGTATATTCCTGCGTGTCGATAACGTTCTTTGTGGCCTGTTGCCAGCGTTAAACGACACTGGTTTTGACATTATATGGTCCGTAGCCCCAATTAATATGTCCTAATTAATATATACTTAAAGTAACACAATGACCAAAAATAACTCGCGTTGTTGTAATTCCAGTAAACACAGAGCTCCACAAAACACGTCTGCACACATCGAATACCGCAACAACTTCATCTTTAGATCATCTAACGCTTTCTTAACTGCGCTATTTCAGTTTTTGTCACAACAATCACAGTTTGTTACGGGATCTCTCTTCAATACGTTCAACTCGTCCCCTTTTACTAGATGAGGCAACGCTGCGGTACGTGCAAATTACTTCCCTGTAATACCTTTTAAGAAATGACACACTGAATTAGATCCCAGGTTATAACATGTAACGCGTTACATATTTGGCGACAGTAATGGGCAAATAAAACCTGTCTAACCTATTGGTTATATGTCCTCTTGACCAAGAATAACTTCTTGTCGTGGGATTGATTTTCCTAAAAGTATCACACAATCCCATAAATGGTTTATTGCATTTTATTCGGCCAAACCATCAGTCCTGGCCTTGGCATTACAAACCATCGGTCCTGGCCTTGGCATTACAAACCATCAGCCCTGGCCTTGGCATTACAAACCATCAGTCCTGGCTTTGGCATTACAAACCATCAGTCCTGTCCTTGGCATTACAAACCATCAGTCCTGGCCTTAGCATTACAAACCATCATTCCTGGCCTTAGCATTACAAACCATCAGTCCTGGCCTTGGCATTACAAACCATCAGTCCTGGCCTTGGCATTATAAACCATTAGTCCTGTCCTTGGCATTACAAAGCATCAGTCCTGACCTTGGCATTATAAACCATCAGTCCCGGCTTTGGCATTACAAACCATCAGCCCTGGCCTTAGCATTACAAACCATCAGTCCTGGCCTTGGCATTACAAACCATCATTCCTGGCCTTAGCATTACAAACCATCAGTCCTGGCCTTGGCATTACAAACCATCAGTCCTGGCTTTGGCATTATAAACCATCAGTCCTGGCCTTGGCATTACAAACCATCAGTCCTGGCTTTGGCATTACAAACCATCAGTCCCGGCTTTGGCATTACAAACCATCAGTCCTGGCTTTGGCATTACAAACCATCAGTCCTGGCCTTGGCATTATAAACCATCAGTCCTGGCCTTGGCATTACAAAGCATCAGTCCTGGCCTTGGCATTACAAACCATCAGCCCTGGCCTTGGCATTACAAACCATCAGTCCTGGCCTTGGCATTACAGCCACATTTATCAAGACAATTATTTTCCACAAACTTATTTTCCCCACCAAGTACAATAACTTCGTGACCACGCATTAATGTGTCTAAATTCGCTATCTTTTTTAAACTATTTTTTTCTGATGCATTATTTGGAGGTAGGCCTACACACAAATCAAATTAAGGGCAGTGTTATTTGTTTCTACTTTCATTGTTACATGACGTCCGTAAGGACACCTTATTACCTCGTGTATTAAACAATGTATATTATATCTTGATATCTTATCAATACCATTACCACAGCTTTTATTTGTGCAATATGCCCACCTTACGTCACCAGGTAAAGTTTGCATATTTAGTGTCATTGCAGTTTGCAAAATGAGTTGCTTTGAACAGTATATCAATTCCATTATCAAAAACTAAGTTTTTAACTTGCTCTTGTTTGCTTACATCAGCCATACCATTAACATACCAAAGTTCTAAAGCGAATGCTACTAAGGCCAGCCATATAAGGCGGATAAGAAAAAAGTCAACGAACATACCCATTGTTCCCAAATGAATAGTTTTTCTCAAATCACAAAAGTCTACTTCTTCGCTTTTCGCTCTCTATCAGAGACGAAGGATTTCTATAAATTATTTCTATAAGGCTTTCTATATTCCAGGAGCCAACCATCGTTATCTTGGTAAGGTGTTAGCGTGATGAGACCCGAGCTCACGTCACTTTTGCGACGTAATCAGAGGGCAGTGAGCTGGACACAGCCGCAGGAGTGTCTGCCTGGGTCCCTACGCAAGCGCTTTCACAAGACAGCTTTGCTTTCTTCGGTTCAACCGGGTGAAAAGATCCAGGTGCCTGCACCTCCGCACTTCCGCAGTCACGGTCATCGCGTTGATCTCCTTCACGCAAGTGGGTTCGGCATCTTCATTTGTCAGACTTATTCCTCTCAGCTTCACATTTCATCTTTTCCTCACCGTTGTCTTTCTCAGTGACGTAACATAAAACAGACAAGGCTCACGTGGCTTTTTCTCTACATTAAACGTCACCGATGTCACATCCTCGGTTTAGTGGGGCCACAGCTCCTATCCCCCATATAACTACTTTTGTTTAATTAAGCTGCATTTATTCCCAATTACAGCATTGCATACAAATTTTGTATCTCTCTTCCGATTACCGATCTCTCTTCAGACAAAATAGATGTGGTGTCATCAGCAAACGCGGGCACAACTGCCTGACTGGCTGTTCCAGGCATCCGGATCCCCTTTATGAGGTTACTCTTTCTAATAGCCACTATAAACGGTTTCAATGATATCACATATAGCAATGGAGATAAAGAGCACCCTTGAACAACTCCCTGACCTAACTGAAAACTGTCTTTTATATGCGCATTCACAATAAGACTGCTAGAAAAATCGGTATCTAACAACTGTACCCATTTACAATGTCTGGGCCAAAATCTAAGCATTTAAAAAGAGGACCAATCAACTCGATCAACAACTTACTCTTGATCCAAGTTTTAAAAACATGCGTTCAAATCATTATGTTCCTCAAAGTCATACTGTATTACGGCCAGGTTCTGTAGTACAACCGAATCAATAACAAGTTTCACACAGTTACATAAAGCATTAGTGACCATTTTATAACCAACATTCAACAGGCTTATAGGTCTCCAGTTCCTTACGTCATCGTCATAATTAAACCAGACCTGTGAGAATTACTGACAGAATCGGAATGAAAACAACAAGTGCTCACTTTTGTGAACATTTCTCCTATAAGAGGCCAAAAAATAACATAAAATCCGCAGGGTAACACATCACAAGTAGGAGAGCGGTACATGGACATGCTCTGTACAGAAAAATACAACGCTTCTTTAGTCACAAAACCTTCACCAAGAGGTTTTCAATCTTCTTGCAATTGCGGTATTTCAGACAAAAATTCTTCCTGGCAATGTCGTTAGTTTCTTGTTTGTGTACAACTACTTGTAATAATAACGAATGCATCTCTGCAATGTCGTCCTGACAACTGTCAGACTTTGTAAGTCTTGTAAGTCCTCATGACATTTTTGTACTCTTAAGACAGTATTAACCGTGATCTAACATCTGTGTATAATTCATTTGACACCTTTCCCTCTATTGTGCTCTGTAGAATGAGAATTGGACCGAGCGCTCTTTGCGGTGACCTCTTTAAATAAAACATTATCGACGATCAGTCATTTAGTAAATGTAAACATAAATGTGAAAATGCATCTCATTATTTCCTTGACTCCCCTGCTTATGCCACTCATAGAAAGCACATGCTAAAAAGCATCTTTAGAATTATATCTCCTGGAGTTCACCCTTCTGTATTTTTGACTAGTTGTTCTAAACACATTTGTACTTTACTCTTTTTTGGTTTTTTGGTAATAATCAGTTTATCTTAAAATCTGTACATAATTTTATAAGCATGTCCAACGGATTCACCATCCAAGCCCAGCAGTAATATGATTTGATTTTGATCTTTCTTTGTTCCCATCACCCTATTCTGTGCATGTTCATGTCATTCGTTCTCTTTGCTGTCTATGTTATTTTATGTATATACGTTGATTTTATGTTGAGGAGATTCCCTCGTGGATATAGAGCTGTGGGAAATCCTTAATAAACAAATAAAGAATTACAGTTACATTTAATGCTTTTAATCAGTATCTTCTTTGCTCTGTCAGCTTATAATAAAATATTCCGGCGGCTTTCGCCTTTTTGTCGAAATGAACTGCCTTTGCCCTCCAAACCGCTCCAGCACGAAAATCCTTATTTAAACCATTAATGGTTTTCAATTTGTTAATATTTGTTAATCATTGTTAATAATAAGACTAGCCTTCAATACACTGAGCTCCTTTTCCAGGTCGAACATCAGGCTACTTTCATTTAAAGATACATCACTGCAATAGCTCCGAATGACCCCTTTACAATTGGTCTTGAACATATGCCACTTGTCAAGAAATTCAGCATCGCGAAAGGCATGATCAGTAAATACCTCAGAATACGTATCCTTACTTTGAGCCACCAAGTCGTCGTTATTTAAGACAGGGGTGTTACACTTCCCATAAAATGGGCCACATGTGATGAGATCGTCAAGACTGACTTCAGTGCATAACATAAGTGGTCGGAAAATATCACATTTAAAACATGACTTGAAGTACATAATGAATCTGGCATGTAAACCTATATAGCCTAGTACTACATAGGTCACTAGACCACGCTTTTCCATTTATGTTTGGGTAGAACTTTCTAGGAGCATCACAAATGGAAAAATCTTTCTTTAAAGCATTAACATCAACAACGAGATGGGTGTCAATCTCCGATACCACATCAAGGTCACGTTCTTCTTGTTCTTCACGGTTAGTAGAGGAACGCGACATTCTCAAGACCATGTCTTAGTGCAACCGTCACTTGCAGTATGCTTCTCCGAATCGCACATCCTGCATAAATCGTCACAATTTTTCTTCATACGCGGATTCTCATGTGGTGAAAACCCGTCCCAGTTTGTACACGACGTGGATTACAGTCGGCCTTGGGATGTTTTTGTCCACATTTGCGACATTCGTATATTTGCCCAGGCTATGTAAAGATTACTACCTCGCCGTAAAAGTTGACAAAGTTCGAAACGGATCGAATTTTATGGCACCTAAAGCGGTATACGCGAATTCAAGTTCTTACATTTGCAAGTTCTGCATCAACAAATTTTGGCCGGTTAATACCCAGACATTCTGCATAAGGCTTCATCGCCTCAATAATTACGTCATCTAGCATTTCGTCTGGCTCCTAGTGGACGGTCATGTTCACGTAAACAGACTGGTGTTTTACGCCGTACTCAAGAATATTTCACTTATACGGCGGCGGCCAGCATTATGGTGAGAGGAAACCGGGCAGAACCCGGGGTAAACTCTCGACCATCTGCAGGTTGCAGACAGACCTTCCCACGTACGGCCGGAGAGGAAGTCAGCTGGACAGGTAGCATAACTTTCCTTATTGAAGAGATCCTTGTGTCCCACAGTGCTAGCAACACGGATGTAAAACAATTTTTTCATGTCATTCTTCTGAAAGCTGACTAAATCTGTCTTATGTTAATCACGGGAAGTCCCTCTGGACAGCCGTTGAAAACGCACCACTGGACTTCGTTGACACTGCAACAGACAATGTCTTTGTTGACCTACTAGCAGGCGAATTAATAAACCGGTTGTGACGTACCTAAGGCTGTCGGACAAAGGACAAACTCACGGCACTAATTCACCAAAACAAAAATGTTGTTGTTGCAACTCAAAGGTAAACAAGCGAGCTCTTCAAACACGTCTTACCACCTTCACTGCCACAGCCCCAGGATTCATCATCTTATCATCAGTTTTAAGCATAATTCCTTGTAAGGAGATATTGCCCGGAAGATTCCGTGGTCAGCAGTGAAATCCACATGGGTGAAGTCTAGAACACCATAAAATGTTAGAAAAACATTTGTCTTGTCAGACGTCGAGTAGGCCTTTGCCGAAACCCGGGATGGAACCAGGAACATTCAGATCTTCAGTCTAAAGCTCGTTTTTCTCTTGAAAAAAATTCCACATTGTTTGTGAGAATTTATTCCACAGTAATTTCATTAATACATGCATACATGGTCATATTAGGCTTCACAGTAAGCCCATTCAAAAGAAAAAAATATCACAGGTAGTTGGGCTAAACAATTTACATGTACAATATGCGCTTCATTTCAACATACCTGTTACGATAACTTTGTGAGGCAATTGTAGAACAGGAAGACTTTCGTGATTCATTTTAAGAAAAGGATTTTTGTACAAATGATTTTTTAAGACATAGAGTTTTGTCGCTTCCAATGTAATGCAGCGCTCTTCACATTTGTGTCCAGAAGTGATTTAAATAGACATTTTGGAGGTGCAAACTCCCTTTTAGAAAGATAACACTTCGTGATTTATACAATGCAAGCCTTGATATCGATGAAACTATGTTAATGAATACAACACTCCGGACTTTGACACTCTTAGGGGTATTATTTAGGGGTTTTTTTTTTTGTTTTGATTGGTGTTTTACGCCGTACTCAAGAATATTTCACTCATACGACGGCGGTCAGCATTATGGTGGGTGGAAACCGGGCACAGCCCGGGGGGAACCCACGACCATCCGCAGGTTACTGTCAGACCTTCCCACTTACGGCCGGAGAGGAAGACAGGTCTCATTGGTGAGAGGCTTCTGGGTCACTACGCTGCGCTAGCGCGCTAACCGACTATTATTTAGGAGACTTGAATGTTCAAACTGAAAAAGATGTTCTACAACCACACAAATGTAGTGTATATAATTACTTCTAGCAGGGCACACAACAAATGACATAAATCCTTTACGCTAGCATTACAAAAAAACGCATAAATTTGAATTTATTATTCCAATGCGGAAGAGCTTTTCTCTTGTATACACTACATTGTGCGTGATCTTTCAGTCCATCTGAACAGATTCCGGGCTGTTCCCCGGCAAGTAAAGCCCCGGCCAGTATTTTACCAAATCTAAGTGAGATAACACATTCCCCCAATACTGAACTCACACGGGCTCAACAACATGTATATTCCTCATAGCCTTGTACAGACTACCTGTCCCTAACAAGTACAATGCGACAGATTCTCCTTTAACGGTTAGCAAGGGTTCACATTCGGCCGTTGTTTCCAACGTTCACTTTGGGCAGCCAGTTTGCAGGCACTGTAGCTTTTACAAGATCAAATTCCTTAATCATGTTTTCTTGCTCAGCTTGCGTACATTCTTGTACAATCTCTACAATAGCACTGGGGGTCTCCGTGGCTCAATCGGCTCAATCGGTTAAAGCGTTAGCGCAGCGTAATGACCCAGGAGTCTCTCACCAATTCAGTCGCTGTGAGTTCAAGTCCAGCTCATGCTGGCTTCCTCGCCGGCCGTACGTGAGAAGGTCATCAAGCAATCTGCGGATGGTCGTGGGTTTCCCCCGGTCTCTACCCGGTTTCCACCCACCATAATGCTGGCCCCCGTCGTATTAGTGAAATATTCTTGAGTACGGCGTAAAACACCAATCAAATAAATAAATAAATACAATAGCAGTGTTTTGCAAGTAACCCGGAATAAAAATATACAAAAAATCTTTTAAACAAAACAACTTTGATTTTAGATAAATATCTGACAACAGAGGTTCACCGTCCAAAGTAATCCCTGCATTATACAAAATAGGCTGATATAAAAAAATGTTGTCGAGGAAAGTTATTACACAATGGCACTTATGCATTTAACTCGGGCCAAGCTAACATAACCTCAGCATAAAATCCCGGCAATGAGTTCAACAAACATTTATATAGAGACATATAAAAACAACAGCAAACATAAATTTAAATCGTTCCATCTGTACAAGAAAAACCGAAAAAAAAACTTTCCAAACAGATTTGTACGTTTCATTATAAAACCTGCCCAAAAACTTGAGTCTAAATGCGTTTTACCTTGCTTGCCATTTTGGGTAATCCCATACCACTACAATACGACTAGCTCCGTACGCCACAAGATGGGGCTTGCCAACCCAAAGAAAATCTAACACAATCTTCTTCATTTCTGTAATAAATGTGTGAGGTACGGGCGAACCGGCTACATTATACCGCAGTTTGGACATTAATACTATCATTGTGATTCACACTTTTCTTTGGGTGGACAATTTACGTTGCTTCCACACATGAACAATAGATTTAATCTTCTTTAATTTCTGGTTCAATTGTACTCATCACAAGCTTTAGTGTCCTGGCCAAGATGAACTCCAAGTACCTTAATGGTGTCTTCAGCAACTGGAACATTTTCGATCTCAACTACATTATTCACCACACGGGAACACCAGATCTTGGACTTGTCCACGTTAAGTTTTGCGTTAGACGCCAAACCATAAGTATTTACAACATCAAGAACATTTCTGACAGAGTGCTTGTCACCTACCGTTACAGTTATATCGTCAGCATGCTGGAAAAGCAAACACTGCTTTTGTGAACCAGTGAAATAGTAACACCATGAATACAGTCAGATTGCCCGATGGCAACACAAAGAGCTCAACGCTTAGTACATACAACAGAGTCGATATAGGGCAGCCCTGTCTCATAGACTCACAAACGGGAAAATATTTTGTCACGTTACCATTGCATTTAACAGCACTTCTGATGTCCGTGTAAAAAATCTTTATCCATTTGCAAAAAATATCACCAAATTCTAAAAGCTTTAAAGTTGCCAAAAAAAATCCATGTGATACTCTATCAAAGGCTTTCTCTTGATCCAGTTTTATAAAATATGCTTCCACATTATCATTGTCAACATAATACATAGCATCTCTGAGACTACAAATAGTATCTGCTACATCTCTACCTGGAATACAGCAGGTTTGACAATCACGGACGATAGTGCTCATTACATTCTTAAGCGCGTTAGCCATACACCTAGAGATGATATTGTATTCTACATTAGTGGGCTAATTGGTCTCCAGTTCTTGAGTTGGGGCTTATCTCCACTTTGCTTATACATCAAGGGCATTACACCGCTATTCATAACCATTGTCAGTTGACCCGTGTTAAAGATTTCCTTGTACAGTTCGTACAAAACTTGGCCCAAAATGTCCCAAAAATGAATATAAAATTCAGCTGTAAGCCCGTCATTACCACGGCTTTTGTTTTTAGACATACCCTTCAGAGTATCAAATATTTCATTTAAAGTCAATGGTTGGCCAAACTAGTTAGCTTCCTCCTCGCTCAATGTAACATTGACTTTTGAAAATACACTTTCCACAGCTTCCTCATTAATATCATCTTTTTTATACAAATCAGAGTATAAACCTTGTAAACAATCCAAAATATCTTCACAACGATTTACAATCTTACAATCAGGCAAAGCTAAAGATGTGATAAGTTTATCCTCTTGCTTAAACAATTCCATGTTAAGAAAATATTTTGTATTTTTATCACTTTCGTGAACACAGAGGGATTTTGATTTCAAAATGGCACCTATACACTTGGCCTTTTCAATGGACTCTAAATCGGCTTCAAGTTCCAGAATGCGCTTAATGTCGTACTCTGGCATAGCACTTGCTCGACGATATCCATTCTCTAAATGCCTCTGAATTTCATTGATTTTCTCACATTTCGAATTGTCCCACCAAAGGGAAATATTTTTAACATAAAGTGAGCATTTCAACTTCTTGTTGATCATTTCATAAATGCCGGCACAAAACACCTCATCACACAAGAGAGTATTATTAAAAACATAAAGATATGTAAAATCACATTTAAGGTAAACAATGGAATGGATACTATAGGACGTATTTTTATACTCACAGTTTGACACTTTGACAATAGCTTATCAGACACTCAACAATAGCCAATTCGGCTTTGGCGTAACACCCCTTCTACTATTCGTTGCCATGAAAAGCTCGATTTGTCCGGGTGTCTAACTCGCCACACGTCCTCTAATTTGAAATTTTGCATAAGGTTATGTAATTCAAATCTAGACTTACCATTCTCTTGTACACCTGTTGACCTATCCTCCTTATATAGCACAGTGATGAAATCAGGTCTGTCAGCCAGCAGTTTAGCACTGTTCTGGAAAAATTTCACTCTTTCATTTATGCAGTTAGGTGCATAAATATTTATAATGTAAATTTCTTTTTCCATTAATCTCACCAGTGATATTTACCCAACGTCCAGCGTCACCGTGCACGCAAGACCTGATAGCAATCCCTTTCCGTAAAACAAAGGCTATATCTTTGTAACTATCGCGAGAATTGCCATAATATACATCAGGCTCTAACATATGTTTTACACAGTTAATATACACGTCGTCCCAATGAGTTTCTTGCAAGGCTGTTACATGGGCCTTTATGTCAGCATTTACAAGTTCTTGGTCCTTATTACTATTTCTAAGACCATTACAGTTTACACTGCCGGAACAGAACATTGTAATGAAAAGAAGGAGAAAGCGGCATAGCTCCATAGTCATAATTATGCAAAAACTGGTTGTCGATTATAAGGCCAGACCTCCGCGTCCCACATCTGCAGGCTCAGAATGAGAAGCTTTCCTGTTCTTTGTTTTGGCGGTACTGGCACAATTATTCTCCTTCTTTGCGTGGCTTGTCCGTTTCCCTTTGTTTTGACAAAACACCAGCCCTGGCCAGTGTCGCCGTCCTCACAGTTCTCCCCCGTTGCCCCTCGATTTGGACCTTCACTTTCCTCGCTCCCTATTTACCCTTGAGACACATGCTGTCCCCCAATTTCATCGCTGCCAATTTCCTTCTGATATATTTATTTATTTGATTAGTGTTTTACGCCGTACTCAAGAATATTTCACTTATACGACGGCGGCCAGCATAATGGTGGGGGGAAACCCACGACCATCCGCATGTTCCTGTCAGACCTTCCCACTTACGGCCGGAGAGGAAGCCGGCATGAGCTGGACTTGAACTCACAGCGACCGCATTGGTGAGAGGCTCCTGGGTCATTACGCTACGCTAGCGCGCTAACTTCCTTCTGATATAAGTCACCCTGAAGTAGAAACATCAACAGATATCGAGACGGGGTCCTCCTGATATAAGTCACCCGTCGCGATATCTGTTGATGTTTCTACTTCAGGTTTTTGTGTCTGCATGGGTGTACGTTCTGCTTCTTGGTCTTTAGGACTAGAACTTGAAACCGTGTCCTCCCTCACGGCTGGGCTTTCTACCAGGTATTCTCGGCTTTCCCCTGCTGTTAATTCCTCCATTTCGGCCTCTACAAAGCCATTTTAGCACCCACAATCCAACATCCCTCAGTATCGACACGGAGCCTCCGTGGCTCAGTCGGTTAGCGCGCTAGCACAGCGTAATGACCTAAGAGTCTCTCACCAATGCGGTCGCTGTGAGTTCAAGTCCAGCTCATGCTGGCCGCCGTCGTATAAGTAAAATATTCTTGAGTATTCGGCGTAAAACACCAATCAAATAAATAAATAAATAAATAAATAAATAAATAAATAATCAGTATCGACACAAACAATCCGCACTGTCACATGCACAATCTTTTGCTCCACAAACTTCCCATAAGGTACAACCTCGCTTGGTTCCATAGCTCAAACAGTACGTACATATTTCAGCTTGGCACGCCCGGGCAACATGACCCTGACCTCCGCACTTAAAACAAATGGCCCTCCCAAAGGCAGAAAGAACAGATTTTTTTTTGGTTATCGTGCAGCACTTCAAAATACTCCGAACTGTTTCCACCGGTACATTTCATTGCATACGGTAGTGAGTTTTTGTTAGGTGGAAGTTGTACTCTTACATACCTCGTACCGTCCGCAACTGGTGTTCCCGAATAGTAACGCCTTTTGAACTCTGAGATTATTTCCGCTCCAACACCATTCAACTTTTCCAAAATTGCATCGTCCTTCACATATGCTGGTAAATGTAGAAATGAGACCATCACAGTTCTCTGCGATACACCCAGGTAAGCATAATTTACACCCTCATTCTCCAGTCCGTCATTCAGTAAGTCACATGAAGCTTTGTCCGACAGAGTTATTTCATAACTGCACCCGGATTTCGGCAAACATGCCAACACTACACTCAGGTCACAGCTTTCCTCCAACACAAGGATAACGCTTTCCGCAGGAACATTCTGCGTATCTTCAACATCCACTAGGATTGTAAAATCCTTACTATAATGTTTCTCCCGCCTTCTCCGGCCGTGCGGGAAATGCATGCTTAACTTCAAGCAAATATTTGAACTACAACAACAACACTGTGTTATAGAGAGCCCCTGAAAACACGTCCGACCACCCTAGTAGTCACAGTGAGTCCCCGCCTAACGCTCTCCCGACTGAGCTATTTCGGCCGACCAATTTTCACGCACATTTTAGTCACAACAATCAAACATCCAACACACAAGATCAGCTTTTTCTCAGGAAGAATTGGTCATTCTATTTTTCTAGCCTGGGATAACCTTAAATATCAACAGATCTTCACAGGTGCACCTCGAGTGCTATATATCGTCAAATTACAATGGCAATACAAATCCAAATATTCAGAGGCCAGTAACGGGTCTGTTTCAGTCAAAAACCACTTATCTATTCGACAACAGCTCTTTCGGTTCATGAAGTAAATAATGAATTTCATTATGTTAAAAATTTTTGCAAGCACACGTACGATCTGAGCATCACTTTAAAGTACAACTCGTTGCTCGAATACATTGGCCGGCACATTCAGCGGCCAGCAATAAAATCCACCTGAATCAAGTCTAGAAAACCATAAGCTGTTAGAAAAATATTTGTTTTGCCAGCCACCGTGTAGGCTTTTGCCGAAACCCGGGAATGAACCAGGGACCTTTAGATCTTCTGTCTAACGCTCATAGTTGGTATACATTTAAAAAGCATACATGAGTTCTCCAGATTCAGATAATTTTATGACATGAATGTTTCGCAGAAATCGTTTGGAGAAATCTCCGTTCCGCCTTTTAGATCTATAGTAATCATGATACTGTTCAAACGTCTGTTTAACACAGTATACAAATAGTCTGTGGATATCAATATCAATGCCATGAAAACTCTTTAAACGCCTTCTTTTTTTATTACAAATCTGGCTTCTGGAATCTGGAAAAAATTCCTTCCACAGTGCCCGACAGCAGGGATTTAAAAATTTCACCAATGTTTTCAGTCTAAACGCTTCCTGCTTCAAAGCTACATCTTGGAGGTTTATACCGCCTTCTGTTGTACATGTAGTTTTAACAACAGTGCCATACGCTACTAAATGGCCACCTCCATTCCACAAAAAATCTACATACAATGTTTTTAATCCTTATTATGTATTCATTCATTGAAATAACTGTATGGTAACTTATACCATACTCGTGAAACAACCAATGAGTTGATAACGGTTACCCTACCATATAGAGTCAAAAGGCGCTGTCGCCAGTTCTTTAGCAGCCGATGGGTATCATTAGTTACCACTTGCCAGTTGAGCTCACTTCACACCATTGCGTCTGGGCCTAGACATACACCCAGTAATTTTATACAGTCTCGTTTCACTCGTATGCCTGAAACATGGCTCTGATGTTCATTATTTCCCACATACAGCAATTCATTTTTACTCATGTTTACTTTAGCGTTGGACGCTTTACAATATGCATCAGTAATTGACAATGTCTTCATTACAGATTCTTTGTCCCTTAGCGTCAAGGTAGTATCGTCTGCATGCTGAAAGCAGAGCGACGTGCACGAGGGAAATGGAATATCAATGACTTTTATAGTACTACAGTTTCTTATTAGGGCTCCCAGTGGTTCAGCAGTTAACACATCTAACATGTCTGAGATAGGACAGCCTTGTCGGACCGATTTCCCCACTCTAAAAAAGGCGTGACAAAACCGTTGACTTTTACAGCACTTCTAATGTCATTATAAAGCATACTAATCTATTTGACAAACATCGTGCAAACGCCAAACATATCCAGCACTTCTAACAATAAGGCATGACTCTGTCAAAAGTTTTCTCTTGATTAACCTTTAGTACATACATTTCGAGATTGTCCTCCGCCACACCATCGATAACATCTCCAATACTCTCTACGGTTTTCGCTATACCTCGACCAGGCAAACAGCAGCTTTGGACTGCTAAATATTGTCAAAATATAATGGCAACACCAATCCATATTGTCAGAGGCCAGTAACATGTCTGTTTCAACCAAACACAACAGATCTATTCCAAAACGGCTCATTAGGTTCATAAAGTAATCAATGGTTGTCAGCATGTCTAAAATTATTGCAAGCCAACGTAGGGTTCTCAAGATGTAAGCATCACTTTTAAGCATGACTCTTTCTCCGATACGTTAGATACACGACACACATTCCGTGGTCAGCAATCAAATCCACTTGAATGACTTTTAGTGACTTTTAGATGTTCAGCTCTCCCAACTGAGCCATTTTGGCCGACGAATTTTCGCGCACGTTTTAGTCACAACAACCTAAGCAGACTTTCAACATATTACATCCGTCATTCTTCAAGAGCAATTTCTCATCGTCTTTTCCTTTTCTGGGATAACATAAATTATGAACACTTATTCACAGATGCACCTCTATTGTTAAACATCTTCAAAATATAATGGCAACACCAATCCAAATTGTCAGAGACCAATAATAGGTCTGTTTCAATCAAACACAACTTATCTATTCGACAATGGCTCTTTCGATTAATAAAGTAATCAATGGATGTCAGCATGTCCAAAATTATTGCAAGAACACATGGGGATTTCACCATGTGAGCATCACTTTTAAGCATGACTCTTTCTCGGATACGATGGCCGGCACATTCCGTGGTCAGCAGTCAAATCCACATAATTCAAGAATAGAAAACCAACAGCACTTAGAAAAATTTGTCTTGCCAGCCGCCGAGTAGGCTTTTGCCAAAACCCGGGACTGAAACAGGGATCTTTAGTACTTCAGTCTAACGCTCTCCCAACTCAGCTATTTCGGCCGACGAATTTTCACGCATGTTTTAGTCACAACAACCTAAGCAGACTTTTAACACATTGCATCAGCTATTCTCCAAGAACATATTCTCATTATTTTTTTCCTATTCTGGGATAACATGAATTATGAACACATATTTACAGGTGCACCTCCAGTGAAAAATATCGTCAAAATATAAAATCAACACCAATCTAAATTGTCAGAGACCAGTAACAGGTTTGTTTTAATCAAACACATTTATCTATTCGACAACGGCTCTTTCGGTTTATAAAGTAATCAATGGATGTCAGCATGTGCAAAATTATTGCAAGAACACATGGGGATTTCACCATGTGAGCATCACTTTTAAGCATGACTCTTTCTCGCATATTTTAGCGGACACAATTCGTGGTCAGCAATCAAATCCACTTGAATCAGAGTACAAAATCAAAAGCTCTTAGAAAATATTTGTTTTGCGAGCCGCCGATAAGACTTTTACTGAAAACAGGGATTGAACCAGGGACATTTGGATCTTCAGTCTAACGCTCTCCCAACTGAGATATTTCGGCCGTCGAATTTTCACCCACGTTTTAGTCACAACAACCTAAGCAGACTTTCAACACAGTACATCAGCCTTTTCCAGGAACAATTTCTCATTCTTTTTTTTCTATTCTGGGATAACCTGAATTATGAACACATATTTACAGGTGCACCTCTAGTGCTAAACATCTTCAAAATATAATAGCAACACCAATCCAAATTGTCAGACACCACTAAAAGGTCTGTTTCAATCAAACACAATTATATATTCGACAACGGCTCTTTCGGTTTATAAAGTAAGCAATGGATGTTAGCATGTCCAAAATTATTGCAAGAACACATGGGGATTTCACCATGTGAGCATCACTTTTAAGCATGAATCCTTATTGTATACGTTAGCGGACACAATACGTGGTCAGCAATCAAATCCACTTGAATCAGCTTAGAAAATCAAAAGCTCTTAGAAAAATATTTGTCTTGCCAGCCGCAGAATAGGTTTTTGCCGAAACCCGGGATTAAACCAGAGACGTTTAAATCTTCAGTCTGACGCTCTCCCAACTGAGCTATTTCGGCCGTCAAATTTTTACGGACCTTTTAGGGACAACACCCTAAACAGACTTTTAACACATTACATTACCATTTCTTCAAGAACAAAATCTAATTATTTTTTTTCTATTCTGGGATGAGCTAAACTATAAACATATATTCCCAGGTGCACCTCTAGTGCTAAATATCTTCAAAATTATAATCGCAACACCAATCCAAATTGTCAGAGACCAATAGTAGGTCTGTTTCAATCAAACATAAATGTCCATTCGACAACGGCTCTTTCGGTTTATAAAGTAATCAATGCATGTTAGCATGTCCAAAATTATTGCAAGAGCACATGGGGATTTCACCATGTGAGCATCACTTTTAAGCATGACTCTTTCACCCATACGTTAGCGGACACATTCCGTGGTCAGCATTCAAATTCATCTCAATCACGCATAAAAAACCAACAGCACTTAGAAAAATATTTCTCTTGCCAGCCGCTGAGTAGGTTTTTGCCGAAACTCGGGATTGAAACAGGGACCTTTAGATCTTCAGTCTAACGCTCTCCCAACTGAGCTATTTCGGCCAACGAATGTTCATGCACGTTTTAATCACAACAACCTCAGCAGACTTTTAACACGCTACATCACCCTTTTCCAAGATCAATTTCTCATTCTTTTTTTTCTATTCTGGGATAACCTGAATTACTAACACATATTCACAAGTGCACCTCTACTGTTAAACATCTTCAAAATATAATGGTGGCACCAATCCAAATTGTCAGACACCACTAAAAGGTCTGTTTCAATCAAACACAATCATCTATTCGACAACGGCTCTTTCTGTTTATAAAGTAATCAATGGATGTTAGCATGTTCAAAATTATTGCAAGAACACATTGAGATTTTACCATGTGAGCATCACTTTTAAGCATGACACTTCCTCCCATACATTAGCGGCCACATTCCGTGGTCAGCAATCAAATTCACCTCAATCACGCCTAAAAACCCAACAACACTTAGAAAAATATTTGTCTTGCCAGCCGCCGAGTAGGCTTTTGCCGAAACCCGGGATTGAACCAGGGACCTTTAGATCTTCAGTCTAACGCTCTCCCAACTGAGCTATTTCGGCCGACGAATGTTCATGCACGTTTAAGTCACAAGAACCTATGCAGACATTTAACACATTGCATCAGCCTTTCTCCAAGAACAATTTCTCATTCTTTTTTTTTTTTTTTGGGATAACCTGAATTATGAACACATATTTACAGGTGCACCTCTAGTGCTAAACATCTTCAAAATATAATGGCAACACCAATCCAAATTTTCTGTGACCAATAATAGGTCTGTTTCAATCAAACACAACTTCTCTATTTGACAACGGCTCTTTCGGTTTATAAAGTAATTAATGGATGTTAGCACAACCAAATATTTTGCAACTACATGTTGGGATTTTACCATGTAAGTATCACTTTTAAGCATGACATTTTCTCCGATACGGTAGCGGACACATTCCGTGGTCAGTAATCAAATTCACCTCAATCACGCCTAAAAACCAAACAGCACTTAGAAAAATATTTGTCTTGCCAGCCGCCGAGTAGGCTTTTGCCGAAACCCGGGATTGAACCAGGGACCTTTAGATCTTCAGTCTAACGCTCTCCCAACTGAGCTATTTCGGCCGACGAATGTTCATGCACGTTTTAGTCAAAACAACCTCAGCAGGCTTTTCCCACGCTACATCACCCTTTTCCAAGGTCAATTTCTCATTCTTTTTTTTCTATTCTGGGTTAACCTGAATTACTAACAAATATTCACAAGTGCACCTCTACTGTTAAACATCTGCAAAATATAATAGTGGCACCAATCCAAATTGTCAGACACCACTAAAAGGTCTGTTTCAATCAAACACAATCATCTATTCGACAACGGCTCTTTCGGTTTATAAAGTAATTAATGGATGTTAGCATGTTCAAAATTATTGCAAGAACCACATGGGGATTTTACCATGTGAGCATCACTTTTAAGCATGACACTTTCTCCAATACGGTAGCGGACACATTCCGTGGTGAGTAATCAAATTCACCTCAATCACGCCTAAAAACCCAACAGCACTTAGAAAATTATTTGTCTTGCCAGCCGCCGAGTAGGCATTTACCGAAACCCGGGATTGAACCAGGGACCTTTAGATCTTCAGTCTAACGCTCTCCCAACTGAGCTATTTCGGCCGACGGATTTTCACGCACGTTTTAGTTACAACAACCTAAGCAGACTTATAACACATTGCATCAGCTATTCTCCAAGAACATATTCTCATTATTTTTTTCCTATTCTGGGATAACATGAATTATGAACACATATTTACAGGTGCACCTCCAGTGAAAAATATCGTCAAAATATAAAATCAACACCAATCTAAATTGTCAGAGACCAGTAACAGGTTTGTTTTAATCAAACACATTTATCTATTTGACAACGGCTCTTTCGGTTTATAAAGTAATTAATGGATGTCAGCATAACCAAATATTTTGCAACTACATGTTGGGATTTTATCATGTGAGCATCACTTTTAAGCATGACTCCTTCTCGGCACATTTTGTAGTCAGCAATCAAATCCACATGAGTCAAGCATAGAAACCCAACAGCTCTTAGAAAAATATTTGTCTTGCCAGCCGCCGAGTAGGCTTTTGCCGAAACCCGGGATTGAACCAGGGACCTTTAGATCTTCAGTCTAACGCTCTCCCAACTGAGCTATTTCGGCCGACGAATGTTCATGCACGTTTTAGTCACACCAACCTCAGAAGACTTTTAACACGCTACATCACCCTTTTCCAAGGTCAATTTCTCATTCTTTTTTTTCTATTCTGGGTTAACCTAAATTACTAACAAATATTCACAAGTGCACCTCTACTGTTAAACATCTTCAAAATATAATGGTGGCACCAATCCAAATTGTCAGACACCACTAAAAGGCCTGTTTCAATCAAACACAATTATCTATTCGACAACGGCTCTTTCGGTTTATAAAGTAATCAATGGATGTTAGCATGTTCAAAATTATTGCAAGAACACATGGGGATTTTACCATGTGAGCATCACTTTTAAGCATGACACTTTCTCCCATACATTAGCGGCCACATTCCGTGGTCAGCAATCAAATTCACCTCAATCACGCCTAAAAACCCAACAGCACTTAGAAAAATATTTGTCTTGCCAGCCGCCGAGTAGGCTTTTGCCGAAACCCGGGATTGAACCAGGGACCTTTAGATCTTCAGTCTAACGCTCTCCCAACTGAGCTATTTCGGCCGACGAATGTTCATGCACGTTTTAGTCAAAACAACCTCAGCAGGCTTTTCCCACGCTACATCACCCTTTTCCAAGTTCAATTTCTCATTCTTTTTTTTCTATTCTACCGCTCCACAAACTGTGCTATTTTGGCCGACGAATGTTCACGCACGTTTAAGTCACAAGAACCTATGCAGACATTTAACACATTGCATCAGCCTTTTTCCAAGAACAATTTCTCATTATTTTTTTTTTTTTTTTGGGATAACCTGAATTATGAACACATATTTACAGGTGCACCTCTAGTGCTAAACATCTTCAAAATATAATGGCAACACCAATCCAAATTTTCTGTGACCAATAATAGGTCTGTTTCAATCAAACACAACTTATCTATTTGACAACGGCTCTTTCGGTTTATAAAGTAATTAATGGATGTCAGCATAACCAAATATTTTGCAACTACATGTTGGGATTTTACCATGTGAGCATCACTTTTAAGCATGACATTTTCTCCGATACGGTAGCGGACAAATTCCGTGGTCAGTAATCAAATTCACCTCAATCACGCCTAAAAACCCAACAGCACTTAGAAAAATATTTGTCTTGCCAGCCGCCGAGTAGGCTTTTGCCGAAACCCGGGATTGAACCAGGGACCTTTAGATCTTCAGTCTAACGCTCTCCCAACTGAGCTATTTCGGCCGACGGATTTTCACGCACGTTTTAGTCACAACAACCTAAGCAGACTTATAACACATTGCATCAGCTATTCTCCAAGAACATATTCTCATTATTTTTTTCCTATTCTGGGATAACGTGAATTATGAACACATATTTACAGGTGCACCTCCAGTGAAAAATATCGTCAAAATATAAAATCAACACCAATCCAAATTGTCAGAGACCAGTAACAGGTTTGTTTTAATCAAACACATTTATCTATTTGACAACGGCTCTTTCGGTTTATAAAGTAATTAATGGATGTCAGCATAACCAAATATTTTGCAACTACATGTTGGGATTTTATCATGTGAGCATCACTTTTAAGCATGACTCCTTCTCGGCACATTTTGTAGTCAGCAATCAAATCCACATGAGTCAAGCATAGAAACCCAACAGCTCTTAGAAAAATATTTGTCTTGCCAGCCGCCGAGTAGGCTTTTGCCGAAACCCGGGATTGAACCAGGGACCTTTAGATCTTCAGTCTAACGCTCTCCCAACTGAGCTATTTCGGCCGACGAATGTTCATGCACGTTTTAGTCACACCAACCTCAGAAGACTTTTAACACGCTACATCACCCTTTTCCAAGGTCAATTTCTCATTCTTTTTTTTCTATTCTGGGTTAACCTAAATTACTAACAAATATTCACAAGTGCACCTCTACTGTTAAACATCTTCAAAATATAATGGTGGCACCAATCCAAATTGTCAGACACCACTAAAAGGTCTGTTTCAATCAAACACAATTATCTATTCGACAACGGCTCTTTCGGTTTATAAAGTAATCAATGGATGTTAGCATGTTCAAAATTATTGCAAGAACACATGGGGATTTTACCATGTGAGCATCACTTTTAAGCATGACACTTTCTCCCATACATTAGCGGCCACATTCCGTGGTCAGCAATCAAATTCACCTCAATCACGCCTAAAAACCCAACAGCACTTAGAAAAATATTTGTCTTGCCAGCCGCCGAGTAGGCTTTTGCCGAAACCCGGGATTGAACCAGGGACCTTTAGATCTTCAGTCTAACGCTCTCCCAACTGAGCTATTTCGGCCGACGAATGTTCATGCACGTTTTAGTCAAAACAACCTCAGCAGGCTTTTCCCACGCTACATCACCCTTTTCCAAGTTCACTTTCTCATTCTTTTTTTTCTATTCTACCGCTCCCCAAACTGTGCTATTTTGGCCGACGAATGTTCACGCACGTTTAAGTCACAAGAACCTATGCAGACATTTAACACATTGCATCAGCCTTTTTCCAAGAACAATTTCTCATTATTTTTTTTTTTTTTTTGGGATAACCTGAATTATGAACACATATTTACAGGTGCACCTCTAGTGCTAAACATCTTCAAAATATAATGGCAACACCAATCCAAATTTTCTGTGACCAATAATAGGTCTGTTTCAATCAAACACAACTTATCTATTTGACAACGGCTCTTTCGGTTTATAAAGTAATTAATGGATGTCAGCATAACCAAATATTTTGCAACTACATGTTGGGATTTTACCATGTGAGCATCACTTTTAAGCATGACATTTTCTCCGATACGGTAGCGGACAAATTCCGTGGTCAGTAATCAAATTCACCTCAATCACGCCTAAAAACCCAACAGCACTTAGAAAATTATTTGTCTTGCCAGCCGCCGAGTAGGCTTTTGCCGAAACCCGGGATTGAACCAGGGACCTTTAGATCTTCAGTCTAATGCTCTCCCAACTGAGCTATTTCGGCCGACGAATGTTCGTGCACGTTTTAGTCACAACAACCTAAGCAGACTTTTAACACATTGCATCAGCTATTCTCCAAGAACATATTCTCATTATTTTTTTCCTATTCTGTGATAACATGAATTATGACCACATATTTACAGGTGCACCTCCAGTGAAAAATATCGTCAAAATATAAAATCAACACCAATCCAAATTGTCAGAGACCAGTAACAGGTCTGTTTTAATCAAACATGTTTATCTATTTGACAACGGCTCTTTCGGTTTATAAAGTAATTAATGGATGTCAGCATAACCAAATATTTTGCAACTACATGTTGGGATTTTATCATGTGAGCATCACTTTTAAGCATGACTCCTTCTCGGCACATTTTGTAGTCAGCAATCAAATGCACATGAGTCAAGCATAGAAACCCAACAGCTCTTAGAAAAATATTTGTCTTGCCATCCGCCGAGTAGGCTTTTGCCGAAACCCGGGATTGAACCAGGGACCTTTAGATCTTCAGTCTAACGCTCTCCCAACTGAGCTATTTCGGCCGACTAATGTTCATGCACGTTTTAGTCACAACAACCTCAGCAGACTTTTAACACGCTACATCACCCTTTTCCAAGATGAATTTCTCATTCTTTTTTTTCTATTCTACCGCTCCCCAAACTGTGCTATTTCGGCCGACAAATGTTCACGCACGTTTAAGTCACAACAACCTATGCAGACATTTAACACATTGCATCAGCCTTTCTCCAAGAACAATTTCTCATTCTTTTTGGGGTTTTTTGGGATAACCTGAATTATGAACACATATTCACAGGTGCGCATCTAGTGCTAAACATCTTCAAAATATAATGGTGGCACCAATCCAAATTTTCTGTGACCAATAATAGGTCTGTTTCAATCAAACACAACTTATCTATCTGACAACGGCTCTTTCGGTTTATAAAGTAATTAATGGATGTCAGCATAACCAAATATTTTGCAACTACATGTTGGGATTTTACCATGTGAGCATCACTTTTAAGCATGACACTTTCTCCGATACGGTAGCGGACACATTCCGTGGTCAGCAATCAAATTCACCTCAATCATGCCTAAAAACCCAACAGCCCTTAGAAAAATATTTGTCTTGCCCGCCGCCGAGTAGGCTTTTGCCGAAACCCGGGATTGAACCAGGGACCTTTAGATCTTCAGTCTAACGCTCTCCCAACTGAGCTATTTCGGCCGACGAATGTTCATGCACGTTTTAGTCACAACAACCTAAGCAGACTTATAACACATTGCATCAGCTATTCTCCAACAACATATTCTCATTATTTTTTTCCTATTCTGGGATAACGTGAATTATGAACACATATTTACAGGTGCACCTCCAGTGAAAAATATCGTCAAAATATAAAATCAACACCAATCCAAATTGTCAGACACCAGTAACAGGTCTGTTTTAATCAAACACAATTATCTATTCGACAACGGCTTTTTCGGTTTATAAACTAATCAAGTAATGTCCGCATGTGCAAAATTATTGCAAGAACACATGGGGAATTCAACACGTGAGCATCAATTTTAAGCATGACTCATACGTTAGCGGACACATTCCGTGGTCAGCATTCAAATTCATCTCAATCACGCATAAAAAAACCAACAGCACTTAGAAAAATATTTCTCTTGCCAGCCGCCGAGTAAGCTTTTGCCGAAACCCGGGATTCTACCGCTCCACAAACTGTGCTATTTCGGCCGACGAATGTTCACGCACGTTTAAGTCACAACAACCTATGCAGACATTTAACACATTGCATCAGCCTTTCTCCAAGAACAATTTCTCATTCTTTTCTTTTGGAAGGGGAGGGGGATACATGAATTATAAACACATATTTATAGGTGCACATCTAGTGCTAAACATCTTCAAAATATAATGGCAACACCAATCCAAATTTTCTGTGACCAATAATAGGTCTGTTTCAATCAAACACAACTTATCTATTTGACAACGGCTCTTTCGGTTTATAAAGTAATTAATGGATGTCAGCATAACCAAATATTTTGCAACTACACGTTGGGATTTTATCATGTGAGCATCACTTTTAAGCATGACTCCTTCTCGGCACATTCCGTTGTCAGCAATCAAATTCACCTCAATCACGCCTAAAAACCCAACAGCTCTTAGAAAAATATTTGTCTTGCCAGCCGCCGAGTAGGCTTTTGCCGAAACCCGGGATTGAACCAGGGACCTTTAGATCTTCAGTCTAACGCTCTCCCAACTGAGCTATTTCGGCCGACGAATGTTCATGCACGTTTTAGTCACAACAACCTAAGCAGACCTTTAACACGCTACATCACCCTTTTCCAAGATCAGTTTCTCATTCTTTTTTTTCTCTTCTGGGATAACATGAATTACTAACAAATATTCACAAGTGCACCTCTACTGTTAAACATCTTCAAAATATAATGGCGGCACCAATCCAAATTGTCTGACACCACTAAAAGGTCTGTTTCAATCAAACACAATTATCTATTCGACAACGGCTCTTTCGGTTTATAAAGTAATCAATGGATGTTAGCATGTTCAAAATTATTGCAAGAACATATGGGGATTTTATCATGTGAGCATCACTTTTAAGCATGACACTTTTTCCGATACATTAGCGGACACATTCTTTTTTTTTTTTTGTTGAAAATTGTTGAATTTATTCCCAGATTGTCATCAAATACACAACAGATTTCACAACACCCGGCTATCACAAACTTTTGAAATCACAAGGCAGTCTTAATTAAAATAAAATATCACAGAAAAGATGACTACTTTGTGAATAGAACAATTGCACATTAGCTGCTCATTTCAATAAATACACTAATTTATCATTCCGTACTGTACAGAAGACTTTGTTTATACACCAGATTTTCTCGAAAGATGGCCTGTCTAGTCGAAAAAAGTCAACATGAATACGGGTTTTAATTATTCCTTTGGCGGCCTTAACAATAGCAACAGAATCCCTGTTTTTTTCTGAAATATTATGTCGTTGCGTGCACACCAAATACTAAACTGAAGAACACATATGACATACACCATCACCGCTCTAACTTCCTGGTTAAAGGTGGAATTGAATACCTTGTAAATTAATGTTTCCGAGTCCATATTTGGTAGGTAGTTCGCAAACAAAACAAATATCCGGTTAAAGTCATTAAACACATCCTGAACTATTTTACATTGTGCAAACAGATGTTGCCGAGTTTCAGACAGGGAGCAAAAAACACACAAGTCATCGGTGGCTACATTTCTCCTAAGAAGTTTTTCCTTAACGGGCAAAATGTCATGAACCAACTTGTAACTGAAGTTGACCAAATTGTGATCTAAGAATTGATGAAAAACAGTTTTCCATATTCTAACCCAGTCCAAATGCGGCATAGACACCATTGCTCTTGGACAATGTACTATTTTTGTTACAAAATATTCATAAATATACCTGCTTGAACACAATGTTACAGGTTGCTGTACACCAGTGGAAAATTCTCTCCAGGCGCTCAAGGCCAGTCTATAAAAAGGTGGAATGTTTTCAGAATGTGGGACATTGGAACGACAGAATTCACGACAAACATGCCTTAGGGGTAAACCCAACCAATAGATGGCAAAGTATTTCCATTCCGCTGTTGTTCCATGAATTAATTTTAAAACATGCCGAGTAACAAGTGCTTTTATTTTACATTCTATACTATATACGTTTAGACCTCCATTCCCTATTTTATTATGTACGACAACTCTCTTCAAACTTTCGGGCTTGTTATCGCACAAAAATCTGAACACAGTTTGGGACCATTGATTGACACATTTAGGTGGCAACAGAGTACACTGTGCAGAAAACCATAAGACAGCTAAAGCAACTGTATTAATTAGGACAGACCTCCCCCGTAGGGTCAAATATCTTCCATTCCATGCTGATACATGTTTCTTTACCTTACTTAAAACACGCTCAGAATTGAGTTCTGTTTGATCTGGTCCAAAAAATACCCCACAAATCTTTGAATTTGTAGTGATGTTAAGCCCACCACTGTGCACGTTAGTTTCGTCCCAGTTACCAATGGGAAGAACCGTGCTTTTCAACAAGTTGAGTTTTGCTCCTGAGGCTTTTCCATAACTTTCTGCTAGTTTAATTACATGCGGAACAGAACTCTCTTCAGATAAAATTGCAGTCGTATCATCTGCAAATGCCGACACTCTTGTTTCCTTATTTGTGCCGGGTAACCGTACACCATTAATTTCGTCATTGTTTCTAATGGCCGCTATAAAGGGCTCTAAGGACAACACATACAATAATGGTGACAAAGAACAACCCTGTCAGACACCTCGACTCAGTTTAAATTCTTCTGTTATGTGCCCGTTCACAATAACACTACTTGTAATGTCAGTATAGAATAATTGCACCCACTTACAAAAGTCGGGTCCGAAGTTAAATTTCTCTAAACATTTGAACAAAAATGACCAGTCTACTCTGTCAAAGGCTTTCTCCTGGTCTAAGTTAAGAAAGCATCCTTTTAAATCTTTTTGTTCAACATAATCATATGTATTTCGTAATAAGTGAAGGTTGTCGAAAATACTTCGGCCTGGTATTCCACATGTCTGATTCTGAAGTACAATTGTATCGATCACATTTTTTAACCGATTGCACAAAGCTTTAGAAACAATCTTATAATCTACATTTAGTAAGCTAATTGGAGTAAGCTCCAGTTTTTTATGCTTTCGGCATTGTCGGGGTCCTTACATAATAGTGTGATTAACCCAGAACGCTGTGAATTACTTAATCTACCCAAGTTAAAACAGTGATTAACTACATCCGTAAACACACCCGAAAAAAGGGGCCAAAATTGTACATAAAACTCTGCTGGCAAACCGTCGCATCCCGGCGAACGGTTTTTAGACATATTTTTCACTGCAAAAAACAACTCCTGTTCAGTCAAAAGGCCTTCGCAGGCAGTTTTACAATCGTCATTTAACATCGGAAGCGATGACAAGAACTCATCTTGAATGGAGGAGTCAGTATCTTGTTCAGTATACAATTTCATATAATACGACTTTATACACTTGGCAATACCTTCCTGAGATTCATGGGATATTGAAGAATCACTATGACAAGTAATACTTTTGATCATCTTCTTTCTGCCCCTACCAACTTCTCGTCTAATGAAATATTTGGTTGCTTTTTCTCCCTGATCAAAATGAACAGCTTTAGCACGGATAACCGCTCCCGCATGATTCGACTTATAAAGGGCATTTAGAGTTTTTTTCACATTGTCAATACGCTCACAATTAATGATTAGACTAGATTTTAACGCATTTAATTCTTGTTCAAGTTCCAACAAATCACGTTTTTTGTTCATAGATTTCTCCTTACAGTAACTCCGAATCCTGTCTTTACATTCCCTTTTAAATGTCTCCCATCTGTCTATTAGATCTGCATGACCAGTTGTACAGACAGAGAAAATATCATGGAAGACGGATTTAATATCATCAACAAGCTCCGTGTCATTTAACACAGAAGTATTACACTTCCAGTAGAACGGCCCCCATGAAATGACATCTTCAAAAGAGATATCAAAAAACAAACACGAATGATCAGAAAAAGACACATGTACAGCATCACACTGGGTTACATACTTAAACACAGCGTTAGGGATATAAAATCTATCCAATCTACTGGCACACTGGTGCCTAGACCACGTGTAAAAATTCTTATTTGGATGCAGTTTCCTAAAAATATCACAAATACCAAAATCTCTTTTCAAATTATTAATTTCGTCCACTCCATCATTCCTTCCATTAGTGACACAGCCAGCTCTATCTAATTCAATGCTCTCAACACAATTAATATCCCCACCCATAATAACCAACTCACTCCCCTGCATCACATTATCTAGATTAGAAATAAACTCTTTTCTTTCCTTTGGATTATTAGGGGCATATACACAAACAAGGTTTAAAGCAGTGTTGTTGAGCTCAACCCTAAGGCTTATGTAGCGACCGTTAGGGCACCTCTGTATTTTCCGTATAAAGCAGTCTACCGTATACCTAATAATTATTCCCACCCCACAACTTCGATTTGACCCATACGCCCACCTTGCATCGCCCGGGATTTGCAAATATTTAGTGTCATTATAGTTTTCGAAGTGTGTTTCCTGTAAGAATAGTACATCAATTCCTTTATCGAAAACAAATTGCTTGACATGTTCTTGTTTAGACGGATCCCGTAAACCATTAATGTTTAAAGTCCCAAAACGAATATTATTTAAGCTCATTATACAAATAAGTAAAGGTAGAGCATATATACCCATTGAGGTCAAATAAGAGAGCCCTAATTACGCTACAACTCATTTGTCTCTTTTCATTCGCTGCCTCGCACGAGAAGCAAGCGATTTTCTTTTCCTGTATTCCAGAAGCATGGTGTCCCCCTCCTGAGATGGAGTCGGCGTCATACAGTCTGACGACTGATCGGCATCAACACCATCATAATCAGCAGGATGGGAACTGGGCGGGATAGATGACGCTGCCTCCTCGGCTGTACTGCCATTGTCCAACTTAGCTCGCTTTTCCTCGACTGGGACTGGTGAACGCACGTCGGGAGCGTGCACGTCAGCCACGACCACATTCTTCACCCTCGGGATAGCTGATGACGTTTCATTATCACCAACATCCACTTCTTCGGTGTTCTTAGTATTCTCCCGGACGTCCATCTCCTTATCAGACTCGCTGTCGTCGCTGACGTCTTCATCGGCGCTGTCGTCACCATTCCCGTCGATTTCGTCTTCGTTCTCCTCGCTGTCTTGAACCAGTTCCATAGCAGGTGCGTTGAATGGGTCTTCATCGTCGCTGACGTCAACATCAATGTCATCTTGTTTTACGGCGTCTTCCTTATTATACTGGCGCATAGTCGGTAGGTTTCCCTTAACTCGCGCCGCGTACGACATTGCTCTCGCACAACAGTCACTGACCGTATGAAGCCCTGAGTCACACATTCGGCATGGATTTGTACAGTCCTTCTCTGTATGAGGATTCTCATGGGGGGAGAAACCGTCGCAGTTAGAACACCACAGTGCTCTACACTCTGCCGCCTTGTGTGATTTTTGGCCACACTTCCGACATTCATAGGTTTGCCCGGGGTAGGTAAACATAACAATGTCACCACCGAAATTAATAAAATTTGGTACATAACGAACTTTGTGACACCTAAATCTGTAAATCCGAATACCTGTCCGAACATGTGAGAGCTCCGGGTCTGAAAATCTGGGTTTCGTCACACCCAGGCATTCACCATAGGGTTTCAAAGCTGCCTCGATAGTGTCATCTGACATTTTATCCGGTGCCCAGTGGGCCGTCAGATTCAGGTAAACTGACGACGCGGGCATAATGGACCACGTCGTTCCATTTATAACAACATTGGATTTACTCACTAGGGCATTATGCCTAGCCACTGTAGACACGCGGAGATAGAAGTGTTTCTTTAAATAATTCTTCTGAAAACTTATTAGCTCTGTCTTGATATTTAACACACTTGACAGAAAAGGAATAAAGTCCCTCTGCACAGCCGTAGAAAATGCCGGGCTGCTTCGTGTAGAGATTGACACAGACAAAGTTCTGCTTGGCCTGTTTACAGGCGAAAACGACACGGGCTTGGACATACCTCATCCAACGGGGCACACGCCCTTCACCAAACAGTAACCACTGGCCAAACTCAAGCTCTGTGGGCTCCCAGTTCACCAAAAAATCAGTCTCAAAAACAAGCGTTGTTGTTGCACAAATGTATAAACAGCAGAGAATAACCGACACGTCCGTTCACTTCGCCGTCTAGCACACTCCTCCGCATCACTTTTAAGCATGACTCTTTCTCGGATACGTTAGTAGATACATTCCGTGGTCAGCAGTCAAATCCACATGAACCAGGCATAGAAAACCAATAGCTCTTAGAAAAATATTTGTATTGCCAGCCGCCGAGTAGGCTTTTGCCGAAACCCGGGATTGAACCAGGGACCTTTAGATCTTCAGTCTAACGCTCTCCCAACTGAGCTATTTCGGCCGACAAATGTTTACGCACGTTTTAGTCACAACAACCTAAGCAGACTTTTAACACGCTACATCAGCCTTTTCCAGGAACAATTTCTCATCATTTTTTTTTCTTTTCTGGGATAACCTGAATTATGAACACATATTCACAGGTGCACCTCTTTTGTTAAACATCTTCAAAATATAATAGCAACACCAATCCAAATTGTCAGACACCACTAACAGGTCTGTTTCAATCAAACACAATTATCTATTTGACAACGGCTCTTTCGGTTTATAAAGTAATTAATGGATGTCAGCATAACCAAATATTTTGCAACAACACGTTGGGATTTTATCTTGTGTGCATCACTTTTAAGCATGGCTCTTTCTCGGCACATTCCGTGGTCAGCAATCAAATTCACCTCAATCACGCCTAGAAAACCAACAGCTCTTAGAAAAATATTTCTCATGTCAGCCGCCGAGTATGCTCTTGCCGAAACCCGGAATTGAACCAGGGACCTTTAGATCTTCAGTCTAACGCTCTCCCAACTGAGCTATTTCGGCCGACAAATTTTCACGGAGGTTTAAGTCACAACAACCTATACAGACTTTTAACACATTGCGTCAGCCACTCTCCAAGAACAATTTCTCATTCTTTTTTTCCTTTTTTGGGATAACCTGAATTGTGAACACATATTCACAGGTGCACTTCGAGTGCTAAATATCGTCAAAATATAAAATCAACACCAATCCAAATTGTCAGAGACCAGTAACAGGTCTGTTTTAATCAAACACATTTATCTATTCGACATCGGCTCTTTCGGTTTATAAAATAATCAAGTCATGTCGGCATGTCCAAAATTATTACAAGAACACATGGGGATTTCACCATGTGAGCATCACTTTTAAGCATGACACTTTCTCCGATACGTTAGCAGATACATTCCGTGGTCAGCAGTCAAATCCACATGAATCAGGCATAGAAAACCAACAGCTCTTAGAAAAATATTTCTCTTGCCAGCCGCCGAGTAGGCTTTTGCCGAAACCCGGGATTGAAACAGGGACCTTTAGATCTTCAGTCTAACGCTCTCCCAACTGAGCTTTTTCGGCCGACAAATGTTTACGCACGTTTTAGTCACAACAACCTAAGCAGACTTTTAACACGCTACATCAGCCTTTTCCAGGAACAATTTCTCACCATTTTTTTTCTTTTCTGGGATAACCTGAATTATGAACACATATTCACAGGTGCACCTCTTTTGTTAAACATCTTCAAAATATAATAGCAACACCAATCCAAATTGTCAGACACCACTAACAGGTCTGTTTCAATCAAACACAATTATCTATTCGACAACGGCTCTTTCGGTTTATAAAGTAATTAATGGATGTTAGCATGTCCAAAATTATTTCAAGAACACATGGGGATTTCACCATGTGAGCATCACTTTTAAGCATGACTCTTTCTCCCATACGTTAGCGGACACATTCCGTGGTCAGCAATCAAATTCACGTCATTCACGCCTAGAAAACCAACAGCTCTTAGAAAAATATTTCTCTTGCCAGCCACCGAGTAGGCTTTTGCCGAACCCCGGGATTGAACAAGGGACCTTTAGATCTTCAGTCTAACGCTCTCCCAACTGAGCTATTTCAGCCAACGAAATTTCACGGACGTTTAAGTCACAACAACCTATGCAGACTTTTAACACATTGCATCAGCCTTTCTCCAAGAACAATTTCTCATTCTTTTCTTTCCTTTTTTGGGATAACCTGAATTGTGAACACATATTCACAGGTGCACCTCGAGTGCTAAACATCTTCGAAATATAATGGCAACACCAATCCAAATTTTCAGAGACCAATAATAGGTTTGTTTCAATCAAACACAACTTATCTATTTGACAACGGCTCTTTCTGTTTATAAAGTAATTAATGGATGTCAGCATAACCAAATATTTTGCAACAACCCGTTGGGATTTTATTATGTGTGGATCACTTTTAAGCATGACTCTTTCTCGGCACATTAAGTGGTCAGCAATCAAATTTACCTCAATCACGCCTAGTAAACCAACAGCTCTTAGAAAAATATTTGTCTTGCCAGCCGCCGAGTATGCTCTTGCCGAAACCCGGGATTGAACCAGGGACCTTTAGATCTTCAGTCTAACGCTCTCCCAACTGAGCTATTTCGGCCGACAAATTTTCACGGAGGTTTAAGTCACAACAACCTATACAGACTTTTAACACATTGCGTCAGCCTTTCTCCAAGAACATTTTCTCATTTTTTTTTTCCTTTGTTGGGATAACCTGAATTGTGAACACATATTCACAGGTGCACCTCGAGTGCTAAACATCTTCAAAATTAAATGGCAACACCAAAAGGTCTGTTTCAATCAAACACAACCTATCTATTTGACAACGGCTCTTTCGGTTTATAAAGTAATTAATGGTTGTCAGCATAACCAAATATTTTGCAACAACACGTTGGGATTTTATCATGTGAGCATAACTTTTAAGCATGACTCTTTCTCGGCACATTCCGTGGTCAGCAATTTTTTTTTTTTTTTCAAAATTGTTGAATTTATTCCCAGATTGTCATCAAATACACAAGATTTAACAATACCCGGCTATCACAAACTTTTGAAATCACAAGGCAGTCTTAATTAAAATAAAATATCACAGAAAAGATGACTGCTTTGTGAATAGAACAATTGCACATTAGCTGCTCATTTCAATAAATACACTAATTTATCATTCCGTACTGTACAGAAGACTTTGTTTATACACTAGATTTTCTCGAAAGATGGCCAGTCTAGTCGAAAAAAGTCAACATGAATACGGGTTTTAATTATTCCTTTGGCGGCCTTAACAATAGCAACAGAATCCCTCTTTTTTCTGAAATATTATGTCGTTGCGTGCACACCAAATACTAAACTGAAGAACACATATGACATACACCATCACAGCTCTAACTTCCTGGTTAAAGGTGGAATTGAATACCTTGTAAATTAATGTTTTCGAGTCCATATTTGGTAAATAGTTCGCAAACAAAACAAATATCCGGTTAAAGTCATTAAACACATCCTGAACGATCTTACATTTGTACAAACAGATGTTGCCGAGTTTCAGACAGGGAGCAAAAAACACACAAGTCATCGGTGGCTACATTTCTCCTAAGAAGTTTTTCCTTAACGGGCAAAATGTCATGAACCAACTTGTAACTGAAGTTGACCAAATTGTGATCTAAGAATTGATGAAAAACAGTTTTCCATATTCTAACCCAGTCCAAATGCGGCATAGACACCATTGCTCTTGGACAATGTACTATTTTTGTTACAAAATATTCATAAATATACCTGCTTGAACACAATGTTACCGGTTGCTGTACACCTGTGGTAAATTCTCTCCAGGCGCTCAAGGCCAGTCTATAAAACGGTGGAATGTTTTCAGAATGTGGGACATTGGAACGACAGAATGCCCGACAAACATGTCTTAGGGGTAAACCCAACCAATAGATGGCAAAGTATTTCCATTCCGCTGTTGTTCCATGAATTAATTTTAAAACATGCCGAATAACAAGTGCTTTTATTTTACATTCTATATTATGTACGTTTAGACCTCCATTCCCTATTTTATTATGTACGACAACTCTCTTTAAACTTTCGGGCTTGTTATCCCACAAAAATCTGAACACAGTTTGGGAACATTGATTGACACATTTAGGTGGCAACAGAGTACACTGTGCAGAAAACCATAAGACAGCTAAAGCAACTGTATTAACTAAGACAGACCTCCCCCGTAGGGTCAAATATCTTCCATTCCATGCTGATACATGTTTCTTTACCTTACTTAAAACACGCTCAGAATTGAGTTCTGTTTGATCTGGTCCAAAAAATACCCCACAAATCTTTGAGTTTGTAGTGATGTTAAGCCCACCACTGTGCACGTTAGTTTCGTCCCAGTTACCAAAGGGAAGAACCGTGCTTTTCAACAAGTTGAGTTTTGCTCCTGAGGCTTTTCCATAACTTTCTGCTATTTTAATTACATGCGGAACAGAACTCTCTTCAGATAAAATTGCAGTCGTATCATCTGCAAATGCCGACACTCTTGTTTCCTTATTTGTGCCGGGTAACCGTACACCATTAATTTCGTCATTGTTTCTAATGGCCGCTATAAAGGGCTCTAAGGACAACACATACAATAATGGTGACAAAGAACAACCCTGTCAGACACCTCTACTCAATTTAAATTCTTCTGTTATGTGCCCGTTCACAATAACACTACTTGTAATGTCAGTATAGAATAATTGCACCCACTTACAAAAGTAGGGTCCGAAGTTAAATTTCTCTAAACATTTGAACAAAAATGACCAGTCTACTCTGTCAAAGGCTTTCTCCTGGTCTAAGTTAAGAAAGCATCCTTTTAAATCTTTTTGTTCAACATAATCATATGTATTTCGTAATAAGTGAAGGTTGTCGAAAATACTTCGGCCTGGTATTCCACATGTCTGATTCTGAAGTACAATTGTATCGATCACATTTTTTAACCGATTGCACAAAGCTTTAGAAACAATCTAAATCTACTAATCTATTTAGTAAGCTAACTGGCCTCCAGTTTTTTATGCTTCCGGCATTGTCGGGGTCCTTACATAATAGTGTGATTAACCCAGAACGCTGTGAATTACTTAATCTACCCAAGTTAAAACAGTAATTAACTACATCCGTAAACACACCCGAAAAAAGGGGCCAAAATTGTACATAAAACTCTGCTGGCAAACCGTCGCATCCCGGCGAACGGTTTTTAGACATATTTTTTACTGCAAAAAACAACTCCTGTTCAGTCAAAAGGCCTTCGCAGGCAGTTTTACAATCGTCATTTAACATCGGAAGCGATGACAAGAACTCATCTTGAATGGAGGAGTCAGTATCTTGTTCAGTATACAATTTCATATAATACGACCTTATACACTTAGCAATACCTTCCTGAGATTCATGGGATATTGAAGAATCACTATGACAAGTAATACTTTTGATCATCTTCTTTCTGCCCCTACCAACTTCTCGTCTAATGAAATATTTGGTTGCTTTTTCTCCCTGATCAAAATGAACAGCTTTAGCACGGATAACCGCTCCCGCCTGATTCGACTTATAAAGGGCATTTAGAGTCTTTTTCACATTGTCAATACGCTCACAGTTAATGATTGGACTAGATTTCAACGCATTTAATTCTTGTTCAAGTTCCAACAAATCACGTTTTTTGTTCATAGATTTCTCCTTACAGTAACTCCGAATCCTGTCTTTACATTCCCTTTTAAATGTCTCCCATCTGTCTATTAGATCTGCATGACCAGTTGTACAGACAGAGAAAATATCATGGAAGACGGATTTCATATTATCAACAAGCTCCGTGTCATTTAAAACAGAAGTATTACACTTACAGTGGAACGGCCCCCATGAAATGACATCTTCAAAAGAGATGTCAAAAAACAAACACGAATGATCAGAAAAAGACACATGTACAGCATCACACTGGGTTACATACTTAAACACAGCGTTAGGGATATAAAATCTATCCAATCTACTGGCACACTGGCGCCTAGACCACGTGTAACAATTCTTATTTGGATGCAGTTTCCTAAAAATATCACAAATACTAAAATCTCTTTTCAAATTATTAATTTCGTCCACTCCATCATTCCTTCCATTAGTGACACAGCCAGCTCTATCTAATTCAATGCTCTCAACACAATTAATATCCCCACCCATAATAACCAACTCACTCCCCTGCATCACATTATCTAGATTAGAAATAAACTCTTTTCTTTCCTTTGGATTATTAGGGGCATATACACAAACAAGGTTTAAAGCAGTGTTGTTGATATCAACCCTAAGGCTTATGTAGCGACCGTTAGGGCACCTCTGTATTTTCCGTATAAAGCAGTCTACCGTATACCTAATAATTATTCCCACCCCACAACTTCGATTTGACCCATACGCCCACCTTGGATCGCCTGGGATTTGCAAATATTTAGTGTCATTATAGTTTTCGAAGTGTGATTTCTGTAAGAATAGTACATCAATTCCTTTATCGAAAACAAATTGCTTGACATGTTCTTCTTTAGACGGATCCCGTAAACCATTAATTTTTGAAGTCCCAAAACGAATATTATTTAAGCTCATTATACAAATAAGTAAAGGTAGAGCGTACATACCCATTGTGGTCAAATAAGAGAGTCCTAATTACGCTACAACTCATTTGTCTCTTTTCATTCGCTGCCTCGCACGAGAAGCAAGCGATTTTCTTTTCCTGTATTCCAGAAGCATGGTGTCCCCCTCCTGAGATGGGGTCGGCGTCATACAGTCTGACGACTGATCGGCATCAACGCCATCATAATCAGTAGGATGGGAACTGGGCGGGATAGATGACGCTGCCTCCTCGGCTGTACTGCCATTGTCCAACTTAGCTCGCTTTTCCTCGACTGGGACTGGTGAACGCACGTCGGGAGCGTGCACGTCAGCCACGACCACATTCTTCACCCTTGGGACAGCTGATGACGTTTCATTATCACCAACATCCACTTCTTCGGTGTTCTTAGTATTCTCCCGGACGTCCATCTCCTTATCAGACTCGCTGTCGTCGCTGACGTCTTCATCGGCGCTGTCGTCACCATTCCCGTCGATTTCGTCTTCGTTCTCCTCGCTGTCTTGAACCAGTTCCATAGCAGGTGCGTTGAATGGGTCTTCATCGTCGCTGACGTCAACATCAATGTCATCTTGTTTTACGGCGTCTTCCTTATTATACTGGCGCATAGTCGGTAGGTTTCCCTTAACTCGCGCCGCGTACGACATTGCTCTCGCACAACAGTCACTGACCGTATGAAGCCCTGAGTCACACATTCGGCATGGATTTGTACAGTCCTTCTCTGTATGAGGATTCTCATGGGGGGAGAAACCGTCGCAGTTAGAACACCACAGTGCTCTACACTCTGCCGCCTTGTGTGATTTTTGGCCACACTTCCGACATTCATAAGTTTGCCCGGGGTAGGTAAACATAACAATGTCACCACAGAAATTAATAAAATTTGGTACATAACGAACTTTGTGACACCTAAATCTGTAAATCCGAATACCTGTCCGAACATGTGAGAGCTCCGGGTCTGAAAATCTGGGTTTCGTCACACCCAGGCATTCACCATAGGGTTTCAAAGCTGTCTCGATAGCGTCATCTGACATTTCATCCGGTGCCCAGTGGGCCGTCAGATTCAGGTAAACTGACGACACGGGCATAATGGACCACGTCGTTCCATTTATAACAACATTGGATTTACTCACTAGGGCATTATGCCCAGCCACTGTAGACACGCGGAGATAGAAGTCTTTCTTTAAATAATTCTTCTGAAAACTTATTAGCTCTGTCTTGATATTTAACACACTTGACAGAAAAGGAATAAAGTCCCTCTGGACAGCCATAGAAAATGCCGGGCTGCTTCGTGTAGAGATTGACACAGACAAAGTTCTGCTTGGCCTGTTTACAGGCGAAAACGACACGGGCTTGGACATACCTCATCCAACGGGGCACACGCCCTTCACCAAACAGTAACCACTGGCCAAACTCAAGCTCTGTGGGCTCCCAGATCACCAAAAAATCAGTCTCAAAAACAAGCGTTGTTGTTGCACAAATGTGTAAACAGCAGAGAATAACCGACACGTCCGTTCACTTCGGCGTCTAGCACACTCCCCCTCTCGGATACGTTAGCGGACACATTCCGTGGTCAGCAATCAAATCCACATGAATCAGGCATAGAAAACCAACACCTCTTAGAAAAATATTTCTCTTGCCAGCAGCCGAGTAGGCTTTTGCCGAAACCCGGGATTGAACCAGGGACCTTTAGATCTTCAGTCTAACGCTCTCCCAAATGAGCTATTTCGGCCGACAAATTTTCACGGAGGTTTAAGTCACAACAACCTATGCAGACTTTTAACACACTGCATCAGCCTTTCTCTAAGAACAATAATTATTTCTCATTCTTTTCTTTCCTTTTTTGGGATAACCTGAATTGTGAACACATATTCACAGGTGCACCTCGAGTGCTAAACATCTTCAAAATATAATAGCAACACCAATCCAAATTTTCAGAGACCAATAATAGGCCTGTTTCAATCAAACACAACTTATCTATTTGACAACGGCTCTTTCGGTCTGTAAAGTAATTAGTGGATGACAGCATAACCAAATATTTTTCAACAACACGTTGGGATTTTATGACGTGAGCATCACTTTTAAGCATGACTCTTTCTCGGCACATTGCGTGGTTAACAATCAAATCCACATGAGTCAAGCATAGAAAACAAACAGCTCTTAGAAAAATATTTGTCTTGCCAGCCGCCGAGTAGGCTTTTGCCGAAACCCGGGATTGAACCAGGGACCTTTAGATCTTCAGTCTAACGCTCTCCCAACTGAGCTATTTCGGCCGACGAATGTTTACGCACGTTTTAGTCACAACAACCTAAGCAGACTTTTAACACGCTACATCAGCCTTTTCCAGCAACAATTTCTCATCATTTTTTTGATTTTCTGGGATAACCTGAATTATGGACTCATATTCACAGGTGCACCTCTTTTGTTAAACATCTTCAAAATATAATAGCAACACCAATCCAAATTGTCAGACACCACTAACAGGTCTGTTTCAATCAAACACAATTATCTATTCGACAACGGCTCTTTCGGTTTATAAAGTAATCAATGGATGTTAGCATGTCCAAAATTATTCCAAGAACAAGTGGGGATTTCACCATGTGAGCTTCACTTTTAAGAATGACTCCTTCTCGGATACGTTAGCGGACACATTCCGTGGTCAGCAATCAAATTCACCTCAATCACGCCTAAAAAACCAACAGCTCTTAGAAAAATATTTGTCTTGCCATCCGCCGAGTAGGCTCTTGCCGAAACCCGGGATTGAACCAGGGACCTTTAGATCTTCAGTCTAACGCTCTCCCAACTGAGCTATTTCGGCCGACAAATTTTCACGGAGGTTTAAGTCACAACAACCTATACAGACTTTTAACACATTGCGTCAGCCTTTCTCCAAGAACATTTTCTCTTTCTTTTCTTCCTTTTTTGGGATAACCTGAATTGTGAACACATATTCACAGGTGCACCTCGAGTGCTAAACATCTTCAAAATATAATGGCAACACCAATAGGTCTGTTTCAATCAAACAGCCACTCTCCAAGAACAATTTCTCATTCTTTTTTTCCTTTTTTGGGATAACCTGAATTGTGAACACATATTCACAGGTGCACCTCGAGTGCTAAACATCTTCAAAATATAATGGCAACACCAATCCAAATTGTCAGAGACCAATAATAGGTCTGTTTCAATCAAACACAACTTATCTATTTGACAACGGCTCTTTCGGTTTAAAAAGTAATTAATGGATGACAGCATAACCAAATATTTTGCAACAACACGTTGGGATTTTATCATGTGAGCATCACTTTTAAGCATGACTCTTTCTCGGCACATTCCGTGGTTAGCAATCAAATTCACCTCAATCACGCCTAGAAAATCAACAGCTCTTAGAAAAATATTTGTCTTGCCAGCCGCAGAGTAGGTTCTTGCCGAAACCCGGGATTGAACCAGGGACCTTTAGATCTTCAGTCTAACGCTCTCCCAACTGAGCTATTTCGGCCGACAAATTTTCACGCACGTTTAAGTCACAACAACCTATACAGACTTTTAACACATTGCGTCAGCCACTCTCCAAGAACAATTTCTCATTCTTTTTTTCCTTTTTTGGGATAACCTGAATTGTGAACACATATTCACAGGTGCACTTCGAGTGCTAAATATCGTCAAAATATAAAATCAACACCAATCCAAATTGTCAGAGACCAGTAACAGGTCTGTTTTAATCAAACACATTTATCTGTTCGACAACGGCTCTTTCGGTTTAAAAAATAATTAAGTTATGTCGGCATGTCCAAAATTATTACAAGAACACATGGGGATTTCACCATGTGACCATCACTTTTAAGCATGACTCTTTCTCGGATACGTTAGTAGATACATTCCGTGGTCAGCAGTCAAATCCACATGAGTCAAGCATAGAAAACAAACAGCTCTTAGAAAAATATTTGTCTTGCCAGCCGCCGAGTAGGCTTTTGCCGAAACCCGGGATTGAACCAGGGACCTTTAGATCTTCAGTCTAACGCTCTCCCAACTGAGCTATTTCGGCCGACGAATGTCTATGCACGTTTTAGTCTTAACAACCTAAGCAGACTTTTAACACGCTACATCAGCCTTTTCCAGGAACAATTTCTCATCATTTTTTTTCTTTTCTGGGATAACCTGAATTATAAACACATATTCACAGGTGCACCTCTTTTGTTAAACATCTTCAAAATATAATAGCAACACCAATCCAAATTGTCAGACACCACTAACAGGTCTGTTTCAATCAAACACAATTATCTATTCGACAACGGCTCTTTCGGTTTATAAAGTAATCAATGGATGTTAGCATGTCCAAAATTATTGCAAGAACAAGTGGGGATTTCACCATGTGAGCATCACTTTTAAGCATGACTCTTTCTCCGATACGTAAGCGGACACATTCCGTGGTCAGCAATCAAATTCACCTCAATCACGCCTAGAAAACCAACAGCTCTTAGAAAAATATTTGTCTTGCCATCCGCCGAGGAGGCTCTTGCCGAAACCCGGGATTGAATCAGGGATCTTTAGATCTTCAGTTTAACGCTCTCAAAACTGAGCTAATTCGGCCGACAAAATTTCACTTACATTTAATTCACAACAACCTATGCAGACTTTTAACACATTGCATCAGCCTTTCTCCAAGAACATTTTCTCATTCTTTTCTTCCTTTTTTGGGATAACCTGAATTGTGAACAAATATTCACAGGTGCACGTCGAGTGCTAAACATCTTCAAAATATAATGGCAACACCAATAGGTCTGTTTCAATCAAACACAACCTATCTATTTGACAACGGCTCTTTCGGTTTATAATTAATGGTTGTCAGCATAACCAAATATTTTGCAACAACACGTTGTGATTTTATCATGTGAGCATCACTTTTAAGCATGACTCTTTCTCGGCACATTCCGTGCTCAGCAATCAAATTCACCTCAATCACGCCTAGAAAACCAACAGCTCTTAGAAAAATATTTCTCTTGCCAGCCGCCGAGTAGGCTCTTGCCGAAACCCGGGATTGAACCAGGGACCTTTAGATCTTCAGTCTAACGCTCTCCCAACTGAGCTATTTCGGCCGACAAATTTTCACGGAGGATTAAGTCACAACAACCTATGCAGACTTTTAACACATTGCATCAGCCACTCTCCAAGAACAATTTTTTATTCTTTTTTTCCTTTTTTGGGATAACCTGAATTGTAAACACATATTCACAGGTGTACCTCGAGTGCTAAATATCGTCAAAATATAAAATCAACACCAATCCAAATTGTCAGAGACCAGTAACAGGTCTGTTTTAATCAAACACATTTATCTATTCGACAACGGCTCTTTCGGTTTATAAAATAATCAAGTGATGTCCGCATGTCCAAAATTATTACAAGAACACATGGGGATTTCACCATGTGAGCATCACTTTTAAGCATGACTCTTTCTCGGATACGTTAGCAGATACATTCCGTGGTCAGCAGTCAAATCCACATGAATCAGGCATAGAAAACCAACAGCCCTTAGAAAAATATTTCTCTTGCCAGCCGCCGAGTAGGCCGAAACCCGGGATTGAACAAGGGACCTTTAGATCTTCAGTCTAACGCTCTCCCAACTGAGCTATTTCGGCCGACGAATGTTTACGCACGTTTTAGTCACAACAACCTAAGCAGACTTTTAACACGCTACATCAGCCTTTTCCAGGAACAATTTCTCATCATTTTTTTCCTATTCTGGGATAACCTGAATTATGAACACATATTCACAGGTAAACCTCTATTGTTAAACATCTTCAAAATATAATAGCAACACCAATCCAAATTGTCAGACACCACTAACAGGTCTGTTTCAATCAAACACAATTATCTATTCGACAACGGCTCTTTCGGTTTATAAAGTAATCAATGGATGTTAGCATGTCCAAAATTATTGCAAGAACAAGTGGGGATTTCACCATGTGAGCATCACTTTTAAGCATGACTTTCTCGGATACGTTAGCGGACACATTCCATGGTCAGCAATCAAATTCACCTCAGTCACGCCTAGAAAACCAACAGCTCTTAGAAAAATATTTCTCTTGCCATCCGCCGAGTAGGCTCTTGCCGAAACCCGGGATTGAATCAGGGATCTTTAGATCTTCAGTTTAACGCTCTCCCAACTGAGCTATTTCGGCCGACAAATTTTCACTTACATTTAAGTCATAACAACCTATGCAGATTTTTAACACATTGCATCAGCCTTTCTCCAAGAACATTTTCTCATTCTTTTCTTCCTTTTTTGGGATAACCTGAATTGTGAACACATATTCACAGGTGCACCTCGAGCGCTAAACATCTTCAAAATATAATGGCAACACCAATAGGTCTGTTTCAATCAAACACAACCTATCTATTTGACAACGGCTCTTTCGGTTTATAAAGTAATTAATGGTTGTCAGCATAACCAAATATTTTGCAACAACACGTTGGGATTTTATCATGTGAGCATCACTTTTAAGCATGACTCTTTCTCGGCACATTACGTGGTTAGCAATCAAATCAACATGAGTCAAATATAGAAAACAAACAGCTCTTAGAAAAATATTTGTCTTGCCAGCCGCAGAGTAGGTTCTTGCCGAAACCCGGGATTGAACAAGGGACCTTTAGATCTTCAGTCTAACGCTCTCCCAACTGAGCTATTTCGGCCGACAAATTTTCACGGAGGTTTAAGTCACAACAACCTATGCAGACTTTTAACACATTGCATCAGCCTTTTCCAGGAACAATTTCTCATCATTTTTTTTTCTTTTCTGGGATAACCTGAATTATAAACACATATTCACAGGTGCACCTCTTTTGTTAAACATCTTCAAAATATAATAGCAACACCAATCCAAATTGTCAGACACCACTAACAGGTCTGTTTCAATCCAACACAATTATCTGTTCGACAACGGCTCTTTCAGTTTATAAAGTAATCAATGGATGTTAGCATGTCCAAAATTATTGCAAGAACAAGTGGGGATTTCACCATGTGAGCATCACTTTTAAGCATGACTCTTTCTCCGATACGTTAGCGGACACATTCCGTGGTCAGCTATCAAATTCACCTCAATCACGCCTAGAAAACCAACAGCTCTTAGAAAAATATTTCTCTTGCCATCCGCTGAGTAGGCTCTTGCCGAAGCCCGGGATTGAACCAGGGACCTTTAGATCTTCAGTCTAACGCTCTCCCAAATGAGCTATTTCGGCCGAGAAATTTTCACGCACGTTTAAGTCACAACAACCTATGCAGACTTTTAACACATTGCATCAGCCTTTCTCCAAGAACAATTTTTCATTCTTTTTTTCCTTTTTTGAGATAACCTGAATTGTGAACACATATTCACAGGTGCACGTCGAGTGCTAAACATCTTCAAAATATAATGGCAACACCAATAGGTCTGTTTCAATCAAACACAACCTATCTATTTGACAACGGCTCTTTCGGTTTATAAAGTAATTAATGGTTGTCAGCATAACCAAATATTTTGCAACAACACGTTGGGATTTTATCATGTGAGCATCACTTTTAAGCATGACTTTTTCTCGGCACATTCCGTGGTCAGCAATCAAATCCCCATGAGTCAAGCATAGAAAACCAACAGCTCTTAGAAAAATATTTGTCTTGCCAGCCGCCGAGTGGAATTTTGCCGAAATCCGGGATTGAACCAGGGAACTTTAGATCTTCAGTCTAACGCTCTCCCAACTGAGCTATTTCGGCGGACGAGTTTTCACGCACGTTTTAGTTACAACAACCTAAGCAGACTTATAACACATTGCATCAGCCTTTCTCCAAGAACAATTTCTCAATCTTTTTTTCCTTTTTTGGGATAGCCTGAATTATGAACACATATTCACAGGTGCACCTCGAGTGCTAAATATCGTCAAAATATAAAATCAACACCAATCCAAATTGTCAGAGGACAGTAACTTGTCTGTTTTAATCAAACACATTTATCTATTCGACAACGGCTCTTTCGGTTTATTAAATAATCAAGTGATGTCGGCATGTCCAAAATTATTACAAGAACACATGGGGATTTCACCATGTGAGCATCACTTTTAAGCTTGACTCTTTCTCGGATACGTTAGCGGACATATTCCGTGGTCAGCAATCAAATCCACCTCAATCACGTCTAAAAATCCAACAACTCTTAGTAAAACATTTGTCTTGCAAGCCGCCGAGTTGGCTTTTGCCGAAACCCGGGATTGAACCAGGGACCTTTAGATCTTCAGTCTAACGCTCTCCCAACTGAGCTATTTCGGCCGACGAATTTTCACGCACGTTTTAGTTACAACAACCTAAGCAGACTTATAACACATTGCATCAGCCATTCTCCAAGAACAATTTCTCATTCTTTTTTTCCTATTCTGGGATAAGCTGAATTATGAACACATTTTCACAGGTGCACCTCTATTGTTAAACATCTTCAAGTTATAATGGCAACACCAATCCAAATTGTCAGACACCACTAACAGGTCTGTTTCAATCAAACACAATTATCTATTCGACAACGGCTCTTTCGGTTTATAAAGTAATCAATGGATGTTATCATGTAAAAAATTTTGGCAAGAACACATGGGGATTTCACCATGTGAGCATCACTTTTAAGCATGACTCTTTCTCCGATACTTTAGCGGACACATTCCGTGGTCAGCAATCAAATTCACCTCAATCACGCCTAAAAAACCAACAGCTCTTAGAAAAATCTTTGTCTTGCCAGCCGCCGAGTAGGCTTTTGCCGAAACCCGGGATTGAACCAGGGACCTTTAGATCTTCAGTCTAACGCTCTCCCAACTGAGCTATTTCGGCCGACGACTTCATGCACGTTTTAGTCACAAGAACCTATGCAGACTTTTCACACATTGCATCAGCCTTTTTCCAAGAACAATTTCTCATTCTTTTTTTCCTTTTTGGGATAGCCTGAATTATGAACACATATTCACAGGTGCACCTCGAGTGCTAAACATCTTCAAAATATAATGGTAACACCAAACCAAATTTTCAGAGACCAACAATAGATCTGTTTCAATCAAAGACAACTTATCTATTTGACAACGGCTCTTTCGGTTTATAAAGTAATTAATGGATGTCAGCATAACCAAATATTTTGCAACAACACGTTGGGTTTTTATCATGTGAGCATCACTTTTAAGCTTGACTCTTTCTCGGCACATTCCGTGGTCAGCAATCAAATTCACCTCAATCACGCCTAGTAAACTTACAGCTCTTACAAAAATATTTGTCTTGCCAGCCGCCGAGGAGGCTTTTGCCGAAACCCGGGATTGAACCAGGGACCTTTAGATCTTCAGTCTAACGCTCTCCCAACTGAGCTATTTCGGCCGACAAATTTTCACGCACGTTTTAGTCACAACAACCTATGCAGACTTTTAACACATTGCATCAGCCTTTCTCCAAGAAAAATTTTTCATTCTTTTTTTCCTTTTTTGGGATAACCTGAATTGTAAACACATATTCACAGGTGCACTTCGAGTGCTAAATATCGTCAAAATATAAAATCAACACCAATCCAAATTGTCAGAGGACAGTAACTTGTCTGTTTTAATCGAACACATTTATCTATTCGACAACGACTCTTTCGGTTTATATAATAATCAAGTGATGTCCGCATGTTTAAAATTATTACAAGAACACGTTGGGATTTCACATTGTGAGCATCACTTTTAAACATGACTCTTTTTCGGATACCTTAGCGGACACATTCCGTGGTCAGCAATCAAATCCACCTCAGTCACGCCTAAAAATCCAACAACTCTTACTAAAACATTTGTCTTGCCAGCCGCCGAGTAGGCTTTTGCCGAAACCCGGGATTGAACCAGGGACCTTTAGATCTTCAGTCTAACGCTCTCCCAACTGAGCTATTTCGGCCGACAAATTTTCACAGACGTTTAAGTCACAACAACCTATGCAGACTTTTAACACATTGCATCAGCCTTTCTCCAAGAACAATTTCTTATTTTTTTCTTTCCTTTTTTGGGATAACCTGAATTGTGAACACATTTTCACAGGTGCACCTCGAGTGCTACACATCTACAAAATATAATGGCAACACCAATCCACATTTTCAGAGACCAGTGACAGGTCTGTTTTAATCAAACACAACTGATCTATTCGACAACGGCTCTTTCGGTTTATAAAGTAATCAATGTATGTCATCATGACCAATTTTTTTGCAAGAACACATGGGGAATTCACCTTGTGAGCATCACTTTTAAGTATGACTCTTTCTCGGATACGTTTTTTTTTTTTTTTTTTTTTTGAAAACATTGAATTTATTCTCAATAAACGTTACCGAAAACATACATACACAATGACATATCAGTAACAGAGTAATATTGAGATTCACAGCGCAGCCCAGTTAAAAACAAGACATATTACAGACAAGTTGGGACTGCTGTGTGACACTTGTAATCATTATATTACTTTGTTAGCGGAGTAGATAAACTAGCTTGTCATTGTCTACCCTACAGAAGATTTTGTTGTGACACCAATACTTTTGAAACATTGACCGATTTAACCGATAGAAATCAACATGAATTCCTGTCTTAATCATACCTTTAGCCAAGGCAACGATCGTACTTGCATCTCTTTGCTTATTCTGAAACACCACTTCGTTTCTTGCACACCAAGTACAAAATTGTAACACTGTAATTATATATAACACCATAGCCCGCACTTCCGGACTAAGAGGAAAATTAACTGATTTGTAAATTAGTGTGTCCTTGTCAAGTTTCGTCAAAGCGCGACCATAAAGAACAAACACTTGGATGAATTCCTGGAACACCTGAGAGACAATATGACATTGAACAAACAAATGGTCCTGTGTTTCCGAACCAGAACAAAATACACAGGAGCCGTCAGTGGCGATATTACGCCTCAGTAGTCTTTCTTTGACGGGCAAAATATCATGAACAAGCTTAAAACAGAAATTGATCAAGTTATGATCTAAAAACTTGTGGAACACCGTTTTCCAAACAACACCCCATCTCAACTGCGGAAATGTTAGCATCACACGTGGCGCCTGTAAGGCTTTGGTGACAAGCTGATCATAAATAACTTTACTAGGGTACATCACAGAAGGTAACCTTTGACCACTATAGAATTCCTTAAAAGCATTTATCGCAAACTGGTAGAAGAGTGTGCTACGTTCTGAGTGTGGGACACTGTGCCTGGCAAATTCAGGTCAAACACTCCTCAAAGATAAACCTAACCAGTAAATCGCAAAATATTTCCAGTCAGCCTCAGTACCATAAACCAACTTTAATACATGTCGTACGGCTAAAGCTTTCGCTTTGCACTCAACATTATGAACATTTAAACCTCCACTCTTAAATTTATTGTGTACAACAACCCGCTTTAAACTCTCAGGCTTATTATTCCACAAAAATTTAAATACTATCTGCGTACATTGAGTGACACATTTAGCAGGTACCAAAGTACATTGTGCTGTGAACCACAAAACCGCTAGGGAGACAGTGTTAATTAGTACAGCCCTCCCCCTAAGAGTTAAATATCTTCCACACCAAGAAGTTACCTTCTTCTTAAACTTTATTTAAGACACGAGTACAGTTGAGTTCCGCCTGGTCTTTTCCAAAAAAAATTCCACAAATTTTGGAATTCTGAACAGTATTCAACCCTAAATCAGGCACTAAAGAACTATCCCAATTTCCAATAGGTGGGACAGTGGTCTTGGACAGATTCAGTTTTGCCCCAGATGCCCTGCCGTAATTTTCTGTCAAAGTAACCACTTCTTGCACGGAACTTTCATCTGAGAGAATTGCCGTAGTGTCATCCGCAAAGGCAGAAACCTTAGCCTGCTTAGTTGTTCCCGGCATGGCAACACCATTAATCACACTGGACTTCCTAAGCGCCGATATAAACGGCTCTAACGATAAAACGTACAACAGTGGAGATGGGGAACACCCCTGGCGGACTCCTCTATTTAAACTAAATTGTTCACTTATGTGTCCATTTACAATCACACTGCTGGAGATCTTTGTGTACAGTAATTTAACCCATGCACGTTACATAAAACTCGGCCGGTAAGCCATCACAACCAGGTGAACGGTATTTACACATATTATTTACAGCAAACAAGAGCTCTTGTTCCGTCAAGGCGCCTTCATAAAAAGCCTTACAATTATCATTTAACTTCGGTAATTCTGATAGAAACGCGTCTTGACACACAAAGTATCCTGTATCCTGCTTGCTGTTCAATTGTTTGTAGTATGACCTGATACATTTAGCAATTTCATGCTGGGATTTATGGGACTGAGGCTCATTCCCATGACACCTAATTCCCTTTATCATTTTCTTTTTCCCCCCTTCCCACTTCCCTCCTAATAAAATACTTCATAGGCTTTTCCCCCTTATCAAAGTGAACAGCCTTAGCCCTAATAACCGATCCCGCATGTCTGTCTCTATTTAAACAATTAATAGTCTTCTTTACATTACTAATCTTATCACTATTTACAACAGGGTTTGTCTTTAATACAGTCAATTCATCTTGTAGATCCAACAACTGGCTCGTTTTCCTTGATGAAACTTGGGAACAATAATTACGTATTACATCTTTACAATCCTTTTTGAAAGCCTCCCACCTGTCCACTAGAGTATCATCACAAATGTCACAATCAGAAAAACTACTTACAAAGACATCATTTATTTGTACAGCAAGTTCATCGTCATTCAAAACAGAAGTGTTACATTTCCAATAAAACGGACCCCAAGTAATTACATCCGTAAAATTTACATCAACAATAAGACAAGAATGATCAGAAAAGGAGACATGTTTAACATCACAAAAGGTAACATAACTCTGAACAGCATTAGGAAGATAGAATCTATCAAGCCGACTAGCGCACTGGCCTCTTGACGAGGTGTAGCACCCTTTGTCCGGATGAAACTTCCTAAAAATATCACGCACCTCAAAATCATATTTAATACTATTAATCTCATCAATACCAACATTTCTCACATTATTTGCAGACCCATTTCTATCCAGTATAATATTTTCAACGCAGTTAAAATCCCCACCAAGAATGACTAATTCACTCCCACGCATTACACAGTCTAAGTTAGAAATGAATTCTTTCCTATCCTGTGGATTATTAGGAGCATATATACATATCAGATTAAGAACCGTGTCATTAATTGTCACGTTAACACTTATGTAACGCCCGTTAGGACATCTAACGACATTACGTATTACACAGTCAACAGTGTATCTAATCACAGTCCCTATCCCACAACTTTTACTTGAACCGTAGGGCCACCTAGCATCCCCTGGAATTGTAAAATTCCCAGCGTCCTTATAATCTTGAAAATGTGTTTCTTGTAAGAACAAAATATCAATATTGTTATCAAAAACAAATTGTTGTACCTGCTCCTGCTTTGTAACAGCACGCAGACCATTAACATTGAAAGTGCCAAAACGTATGTTAGATACGAGAGACATTAAACAGATAAGAAAAATATGAAGGTACATACCCATTGTTCATGTGGGAGCATATCCATGAACATATCCTAGTAAAATCCATTCATTGTCTTTACGCGCTCTCGAACAAGAGGCGAAAGATTTCCTGCGCCGATACTCTAATAACATTTTATCAGTACCTTGAGAGGGCGTGGGTGTCATGATTTCAGATATGTGCGAGTCCCCCTGCATTACGCAATCCGGCGGTAGAGTGCTCCATAATGCCGATGATGTCCTCTCAAGTTCATTGTCCAGTTTTGCTCTCTTTTGCTCAACGGGCTCTGAAGATCGCACGCAGTGGACTTCCGCCTCGACTTCTATCGCATCAGACAAATCTCTGGTCACACCATCACGGTCTTTGGTGACATTAGGTACAACGCGCGTACCTCTGTCACACTCCATGTCACCCACTGGATCATCCTCCGCTCTGGTAGCGTCAATCTCAGTTTCGTCGTTATCATCATCAACATCACCACTATCACCATCATCATCACTATCTACGTCAACATCATCACCATCTTCTCCTTCGTTGTCAATTATGTTGTTGTCCTTGTCCAGTTTAACAATTTCCATGGCAGGAGGTGGAAACTCTAAGTCATCGTCGCTACCGCCCCCAACAACGTCAACGGGGCCCTGCACGCTCGCCGTATTCTGCACAGAATTCTTCACTTTGGGCGCATACGTTAAAGCCCGAGCACAGCAATTACCACTTGCATGTTCCATCGAGCCACACATACGACACGCTCGTGTACAATCCTTCACAGTGTGGGGATCATCATGGAGGGAGAACCCCGAACAGTTATCGCACCATAAGGCACAGCATTCCATGGCTTTATGCCCATTTTGTCCACACTTTCTACATTCGTAGATTTGCCCAGGGTATGTAAACATTACTACCTCACCCCCCAGATTAATAAAGTTCGGCACATACCGCGTTTTGTGGCACCTGAACCGATATACTCGAATACCAGTTCGCACGCCCGCAAATTCCTTGTCAGAAACCCGTGGTTTCGTAACACTAAGGCACTCTCTGTATGGTTTCAAAGCGGACGCTATCAAATCATCTGACATTTCATCAGGGGCCCAGTGAGCAGTAAATTTCATAAAATTGTACAAAAACATGTCACTATACCTAAGGATGCCACCGATTTGTTGCGCTGGAAAAAAGCACGTCTTCACTCTCCTCAGTCTTCTTCACAGGCTGTGGGCTCACCCAACTCCTCTCCGATACATTAGCGGACACATTCCGTGATCAGCAATCAAATCCACTTGAATCAAGCATAGAAAACCAACAGCTCTTAGAAAAATATTTGTCTTCCCAGCCGCCGAGAAGGCTTTTGCCGAAAACCGGGATTGAACCAGGGACCTTTAGATCTTCAGTCTAACGCTCTCCCAACGATCTATTTAGGCCGAAATTTTCACGCATGTTTTAGTCACAACAACCTATGCAGACTTTCAACACAATGCATCAACCTTTCTCCAAGAACAATTTCTCATTCTTCTTTTTCCTATTCTGGGATAACCTGAATTATGGACACATATTCACAGGTGCACCTCTACTGCTAAATATCGTGAAAACATAATGGCAACACCAATCCAAACTGTCAGAGGCCAGTAACAGGGCTGTTTTAATCAAACACAACTTATCTTTTTGAAAACGGCTCTTTTGGTTTATAAAGTAATCAAATGATGTCAGCATGACCAAATTTTTTGCAAGAACACATGGGGATTTCACCGTGTGAGCATCACTTTTAAGCATGACCTTGGCCGGCACATTCCGTGGTCAGCAATCAAATCCACTTGAATCAAGCATAGAAAACCAACAGCTCTTAGAAAAATATTTGTCTTGCCAGCCGCCGAGTTGGCTTTTGCCGAAACCCGGGATTGAACCAGGGACCTTTAGATCTTCAGTCTAACGCTCTCCCAACTGAGCTATTTCGGCCGACGAATTTTCACGCACATTTTAGTCACAACAACCTAAACAGACATTCAACCCAGTACATTAGCATTTCTTCAAGAACAATTTCTCATCATTTTTTTCCTATTCTGGGATAACCTGAATTATGAACACATATTCACAGGTGCACCTCGAGTGCTAAACATCTTCAAAATATAATGGCAACACCAATCCATATTGTCAGAGACGAGTAACAGGTCTGTTTTAATCAAACACAACTTATCTATTCGACAACGGCTTTTTTCATTTATAAAATAATCAATGGATGTCAGCATGTCCAAAATAATGCAAGCACACTTAGGTATTTCACGATGTGAGCATCCCTTTTAAGCATGATACATTGGCCGACACATTACGTGGTTAGCAATGAACTTTAATCAAGTGTAGATAACCAAAAAAAATATTTGTTTTCCCAGTCGCCGAGTAGGCTTTTGCCGAAACCCGGGATTGAACCAGGGACCTTTGAAGCTTTAGTCTGACGCTCCTTGTTTTTTCTCTTGAAAAAATCTTCATTTCCTTACATACAGAAATATAGGAGAGCGCATATCCAAAATCGTGGCTATGGTTTAAAAAAAGAAATATAACAGGTATAACATAGCTATGGAAGAGGGCTTTATCAAAACATATACATCAAAATTATCCGCTTGTTAGCAAGCCACAAAACCCTCCGTTTCCATATCGCTAGTCTAGCAAAGCTTAAGTCAATGTTTAGAAAATGGAAACACGGCTTTGCATGTCGAAAAGGATACACAAAGAGAAACATACTTTCAAACCTGACACTCATCGGCGTGTGTCTGAGTAAAGTTTCAGTAATATCACCAGCATATTTTATAAATTGGGTTAACATAGGGCAATGGATCATTAAGTGAATAAATGATTCCATATGTGTTTTGCAAAGAATACACAGATCACTATCTTCAAACCCTATTTTGAAAAGCTTCTCCGTTGTATACACAGAATTATGACAATTTTTAAAATCCAGCTGAGTACAATCAGGCCCCTTTTCAGGCAATACAATAAAACTCCATAAAGGATCGACATCAACGCTAGGAAAAAACCCTTAACCAGTGCCGAACTGAGGCAGGCTCTACCAAGGTTTCTGTGAGAAGTAGCTTGTAAAATTGCTTGGTTATCAAGACTGAAACTGGCGTACTATGTCCTTTAATATTTAGATTTGGTTGGGGCCCAGTATTCGTACTTGATGTACAAGCAGTAGCACTATCATGTTACTATTCTGAGTTATCGCTGTGGAATAGTTTCTTAAATCATTCTGTATATGGTGTCTGTCCCTGTGAGAATTGATTTATTTATTTATTTATTTATTAGATTGGTGTTTTACGCCGTACTCAAGAATATTTCACCTATACGACGGCAACCAGCGTGAGAATTGAATACAAATTTACAGCCTGAAGCACTGCATACTGTTACATTAAATCATGTCTTAAATATTTTACACCATTTTCCAGCGGAATTCTGCACCGATGTGGTGTAATATTACTCTAGTCGACGTGTATTTACAACATTGTCTGTAAAACTGTAGTGGTTTGACCATTTGCAGCAAAGTGCACTGTAAATGGTCAAACCACTACAGTACACTGGTTTTCATGGCATATATGTAGATTTTATTAATTTGCAATGGAGTTAACATGGAGTTAATTATCAGTGTTATAGGTGGAAATATACTACTTTTTGAGGTGTAAAGATTAAACAGCACATCGTGTAAATCTACAGTGACAAAACCTGGTCACAAACTTGCCAGCACTCTTCACTGTAAAATTACAGGGAAATTTGTTACAGTGTACCTATTCCCGGCTCTCAATACAGAGTTCAATTCTTAATTTTGTCCATGCTAAAAATAACTTCTTGTAATACTCTGGTAAAAAAAAAATTTCTTCCTTGTCTGTGTTTTCTAAGTTTAAAAAATACTTAGTATTTTTATCACTTCACGAGTATATCGAGCTTTCGATCTTATAATTGCCCCATTACATTTTTCTTCTTCGTATACACTTAAACTATGATCATAATTATCGATTACACTTGCTCTTCGATACTCACTCTCTAACTCTCTTTGTATCTTATTAGTTTCACAGTGCCGTTCTTTACTCCTTTTTACACCAAACTTCGGAGCTAAACATTTCAGTTTGTATTTGAGATCATAACCAGCATACACATATAACGGACATGTTAACTGTTCATTTATACATCGTCTCATCTTGGTGTAGAATTCGTCATCTTCCAGCAACCTATGGTTAAAACAACACAGACCTGGACCGATTTCAACCGGTTAAAAATCACACTTCATATAAGAGTACACCTTGACCTATTACTCACCTGTACAGATTTACAATTGACAACAATTTCCTTGGAGATTAACATGGAATCTATGCGGCTCTGGCGCAAATGTATTTTCCAATAGTTCTGTGTCACGTAAACATGATTCTACCGTGGTTTCTTTCACGCCAAATATCGACTAGGCTATGTCTTGACATCAACTCTTGTAATTTCCCTCTGGACTTATCCTTTTCCCGGCGCTTTGATGCCCTATCTATTGATTGGAAAAGCAGATTGCAATTCCAGACGAATATTTTAGCATTTCTTGTAAAAAATGTATCCACTTCGTTAAAAAAAACAAAGTCATATCCCTCTGCTATACTATTAGGGACGTAAGCATTTACAATATTTATCATTTTGTCTTCTATCTCCAAAGTCAAGTGATTAGAATTAATCGTCCCTCATTGTCAGGTGTTACACCCATAACTTTGTCTATAAGGGATTTGGCACTAATAATGGCAAGCCCATATGTGCAGTCCAGCGAGTTACCGGCATAGACTTTGCCTTCAATTAACCGTTCTACTTTACTTACGAGTTCATCGTCAAAATCAGTTTCTTGAAGGCAAATTCTATCTCCATCCAGTCCATTATACAGGCGCTCGAACTTACTTCCATTACATTTTGAGTGACGTAATCAGCACCATTATGAGAGGGAAGATTATTTTATTGCCTTCGCTTTCATTGGTCGGCTTGTTGTAAGGCACAATTCTTGCACGAGACAAATTCGGCACGAGTTTATTCTTACGTCGCCTTGCAGTTGTAGACGATTGTAATACAGTCTCAGAAGACTGCGAACAAACCAAGGTGCGCTCGTTCTCACCTGTGCCTTGTGTCATTTCTCCTATGGCTGGGGTCACCCCCACAGTTGTTTCACCGTCGATGTTCCAGCCAACTGACTTTCCATTCAGTGGACTTCTTATTCCATGTAGTCCCACATTTGGAGTCCGTGATCACTGACCACCCATCTGTTTGCTGGCTTCTATCGGTCGATTTGAACTCACTTGAACTGTTTTCACATTTTTCCACCGTACTATTGTTTGGGATACTGTCGAGCATGCTCTGGTCTAGCCTACCACCGCCCTCCCTTCCCATTTACACGCTTTCATTATGATCCACACCACTGTTCTTCTCGTCATCTGGGTTTAGGTTGGCAGTCAAAGGTGGCACTGACTGAAGGCTTCCCGTCTCTGCACGCTCGCAGTATTCCAGACCACAGCGCTAACAAAGTTCGTGTCACAGCTACAGTCCTTTGACCCGCAAACTTCACACTATGAACAATAGCACTTGCTACCATACTTGTGACACCCCACACATCAGTCCGCATTAAAGGCATGGGCTACATGTCCTTGCTCTCCGCACTTGTAGCACCTGAAGTCCGGGCAATGACGAAATATATGGTCATCTGCCAAACACAGTGAACACACCTTCAACTCCGCATTGTCTCCAGTTGAAAATTTCAAGGCGTATGTTCTTAACTTTCATGTACCTTGTGCCGTCAGCCACTTTGGTTCCAGGATAAAACCTCTGAAATAACCTATGATTTCCACGCCAAATTCCTCCAGTTTCTTCACTATTTCATCATCATCCCCACATGCAGATAGGCGCAAAAAAGACACGACAAGAATTCTTTGTGTCACACCCGTACACGCACAAAATTGGCCGTCAACTTCAAATCCATCACCCAGCAAACAATTCGATGCTTTGTCCCCAAGTGTTAGCTTGTATTTCTAAGCTCCTTTAGGTACACAGGACAGTAAGCCGTTCAGTCCACACGCCTCATCTACGACTCGAATAACTTTCTCGGCAGAAATTTTTGCAGTGTCTCCAACATCAAACAATAAGTGAGAAATCCTTTTTGTAATGTCTTCCTCATTCTTGTGGCCCCCGGCTCCTGGAAGAAACTAGGAACCACCAGTTGCAATTATTCATCAGCACTACTACAACAACAACAACACAATATTATGCTTTGGGCTCTGTAAACTCGCCGGATCACCTCGGCTGTCAGCACGCACTCCAAAAGTGTTTGTCTTGTCAGCCGGCGCTAGGGCAGCGTAATGACCCAGAAGCCTCTCACCAATGAGGTCGTTGTGAGTTCAAGTCCAGCTCATGCTGACATTCTCTCCGGCCGCATGTGGGGAGGTCTTCCAGCAACCTGCGGATGGTCGTGGGTTTCCACCGGGCTCTGCCTGGTTTCCTCCCACCATAATGTTGGCCGTCGTCGTATAAGTGAAATATTCTTGAGTACGGCGTAAAACACCAATCAAATAAATAAATAGATAAATAAATAAATCTTGTCAGCCGCCGAGTAAGCTTTCGCCGAAACCCAAGATTGAACAATGGACATATAGATCTTCAGTCTAAAGCTCTTTTAGCTTTTTTTTTTTTCAAGAAAAATTTGTCATTCTTTTTTTATCTTGTGGGATAACCTGAAATATGAACACATCTTCACAAGTCAACCTCGAGTGCTATATATCGACAAATTAAAATGACCATACCAATGCAAATTTTCAGAGCCCATTCACAGGTCTATTTCAAAAAGGGCATCTTGTCTCTCGTACAACAGTTCTTTCGGTCCATAAAGTGAAAAAAACTGATCGCAAGAACACGAAAGGAATCACGATCTGAGCATCAGTTTTAAGCCAGACTTGTTGCACGGATACATTGTTCGGCAGATTCCGTGGTCAGCAATGAAATCCACCTGCCTAAAGTCTAGAAAAACATAAGCTGTAAGAAACATATTTTTTCAGATCTTTAGTCTAACGCTCTCCTAACTGAGCTATTTCGGCCGACGAAATTTCTCACACATTTTAGTCACAACAACCGAACTTCTAACTCATTACATCACTTTTCTTCAAGAAAAGATTGTCATCCTTTTTTGTATTCTGGGAAAACGTCAAACATGAACACATGTTCACAAGTGTACCCCGAGTGCTATGTATTAGTATCGTCAAATTAAAATGAGCATACCAATGCAAATTTTCAGAGCCCATTCACAGGTCTATTTCGATAAAGGATATCTTGTCTATACGACAACAGCTTTTTCGGTTCATAAAGTAAACAATGAGTTTCATCATGTCAAAAATGATCGCAAGCACACGTAGGTATTCACGATTTTATCATCAGTTTTCAGCATAATTCGTTGCACGGATACATTGTCCGGCAGATTCCGGGGTCAGCAATGAACTCCACCTGCTTCAAATCCAGAAACCATAAGATGCTCGAAAAATATTTGTCTTGCCAGCCGTCGAGTAAGTTTATCCCGAAATTCGGAATTGAAACAGCAAGCTTTAGACCTTCAGTTTAACGCTCCCCCAACTGAGATATTTAAGCAGACGAAATTTCTCCCGCATTTTAGTCACAAGAATAAACCTTTCAACACATTACATCAGCCTTTTTTTAAAGAAGAATTGGTTATTCTATTGTTCTATTCTGGGATAACATTAAATATGAACACATGTTCACAAGAGCACCTCGAGTGCTAAATATCATCAAACTATAGTGGCAACGCCAATCCAAATTTTCAGAGGCCCTTTCAGTTGATCTCTAATATTCCCTAACATTCCCTTGCTATCTGACAGATGTCGGCTCGTAAAAATGTATAGACATTGCTATGGGAGCGGTTGACTGTGATGTAAAGACGATGTTATGGGAGGGGTTGACTGTGATGTATAGACGTTGTTATGGGTCCAGCTGACTGTGATGTATAGACGTTGTTTTGGAAGCGGTTGACTGTGATGTATACACATTGCAATCGGGGCGGTTGACTGTGATGTATCGACGTTGTTATGGGAGCGGTTGAATGTGAGGTATAGACGTTGTTATGGGAACGGTTGACTGTGATGTATAGACGTTGTTATGGGAGCGGTTGACTGTGATGTATAGACGTTGTTATGGGATCGGTTGACTGTAACTGAGTAATTCACGCCTGCCTGTCTTGACATCGCAAAGATGCATGCACGAGGTACGGGTTCAATTCAAGCGTTGGGCAGATAAGTGGTAAACTTTCCCCCGACCTCACTGTACGTGGATCCTTGCTATCAATTTAGGCGTCGACTAAGCTTGTATGACCGTTTGCGCATGTAGTCTGACGTTTGTTGAAGACCATGCACTTGTCTTTCACTAATAGGCTGGTGTGCATGTCTGAGCATCGCATATGGAGAATTGATTTGTAGTTGTGTTTGTGATCAGTAATTTGCCCAAAGTCGGAGGTTCGCGCTGAACATTCCGGTTTCCCACCCATCACGCTGACCGCCATCAATATCGTAAAAGTCAAAAAATCTTGAGTGTGCTCAAATATAGTACTGCACAACAGAATTGGATTTTATGTATCACTGTGTGTATTTTTATATTTGGCTATATATTTATTTATTTGTTTCATTGATGTTTTACGCCATAAGAATATTTCAATGATACGACAACGACCTGCATTATGGTGGGCAGAGCCCCGGGGGGGAAACCACAACCATCCGCAAGTAGACCTTCCCACGTACATCGGAGAGGTAGCCTGCTTACACTATATACTTGAACTCACAGCAACCACATTGGTGAAAGGCTCCTGGGCCATCGCGCTGGTACGCTTAACACCTCGGCCACTAAGATCCCTGTTTGGCTATATAAACCAAAAAGGTATTGTTCAATTTATAACAGATGTGAATGAATTTCCTTGACTAATAAATACTGACCACCATCGCACACGTATAAGTGAAAACTTCATGTGTATGGCGTGATATTGCTTATTTGTGATCGAAAAATGCACACGCTTATGCTAATGTACAGGGAACAATCAAACGTTTACGAAATAAAGTGAATATTTCAATGAGCTGCCTGTGAAAAAAAAAATCATTTGACTATTTGACACCATTAAGTATTGGTTCATATCGGCTTTTCTTCCACTTCCACGTAGGCTACATGTAACAGACATTGACTGACTTATTATTTTGTGTTTTACAGGTATTTGATAACTCACCTGACGTACCGTTGCATCTAAAACAGCGTTAGTTCGATTCCAACACACATATTTATCTATTTATTTATTTGTGTTCAACCTCCTACTCGAGAATTTATCACTTGCATGATGGCGGTGGGGTTTGAGGGTGGAGAAAACCGGAGTGCCCCGCGCAAGTCTCCACACTGTTGGGCATGCACCTTTAAAGCCGTCTGACATACTGTTGCATCTGAAACAGCGGTAAAACAGAAACAGCAAGAGTTGGATTCGAACAAGTAACCTAATTGCCCAAAGTCAGCCAGCCACCACCGAAGAAACCATCTGAGCTATTCAGAGGTCTCATGCATTGGTCAATTGGCCACGCCTGTCTGTTTGCGGCAGAGCCACCGACACCCCATCCCCTACTGCTCTACATTCTCTCTCTACGACAGGCCTTAAAATCTTATGGTTTTAAGTATAAAAGACCTGGAGGAGTATACACCCTGGAGGAGATATATCTGCGCATGGGTTACTACGTATGAACAGTTAGAGCACAATTAAATCAACTGATCACATTTCACCGGTTACGTTCAGATACCTGCGGGAATTATACGAAGTTAACTCTTAACTACATATCACAGCAACATTATTATAATATTACACAACACCAGCCCTGTTTCCAATCATCAGACAGAAATCAACACGATTAATCCACACCCTGTTACTATGCACAAGCCATCGATATTTGACGCACGGTAATAACAATATTTAATTGTTATTCTTGGATTTATTTATTTATTTATTTGATCGTTGTTTTACGCCGTACTCAAGAATATTTCACTTATACGACGACAGAGAGCATTATTGTGGGAGGAAACCGGGCAGAGTCCGGGCGAAAACCACGACCATCCGCAGGCTGCTGCAGACATTCCCACGTATGGCCGGAGAGGAAGCCAGCATGAGCTGGACTTGAACTCACAGCGACCGCATTGGTGAGAGGCTCCTGGGTCATTACGCTGCGCTAGCGCGCTAACCTACGTTATTCTTTGAAGCGCTATTAAATAGTATTACTATACCATCACTGCCGAGGGTGCTTTGCAGCTTAACTGCTCAAGCTGTAGTCTATGCAATGTTTTCACACCGATATTCATCGATGTTGGTATATATATCTTTCTCACTTGGGTAAATTGCTCAGAATTATGATTACCGTGCAATAGGGAACGAGGACAAATTTTTAGGCTAATTATATGGTCGTTTAAAACATGTTTAAAAGGTCCAATCGATCGTTATTTACGTTCAGTATAAACTGCACTTGTCCACAAAAGCTAAAAAAATAAAAAAAACTTGTCGTGCCAGCCGCCGAGTAGGCTTTTGCCGAAACCCGGGATTGAACCAGGGACCTTTAGATCTTCAGTCTAACGCTCTCCCAACTGAGCTATTTCGGCCGACAGTTATTTGGCGTGTTTTTAGTCAACAGATTATGCCCTATATTTTGTTCTGAATTTCTTTCTATAAAATGTACTTCTTTCGTAGGATGGAATAAATTTGGTAAAGATCACAAATTGTACAGCCACCGGACGAAGCATGTAACGTGCACAGCTTTCAAATCAAATTAAACAAAATTTTATAGGTGGTGTAGCTTACATGGTATCCTCAAGCAAAACTCCTTTTCGTTGATATTAGCAAAATCTATTAGTCAAGCGTTAGATGCTAAATGAGCAAACTGGACTAAATCCAAAGTCGGTGCAGTCTGGATGGGCGGAAACCCGGCAAAGGGAGATAACCTGACTGAGACGTTTCCCAGGGTTTTGTTTTTGAGCAGACGACGTTTGTCACATAGTTGGGGCGACAGAGAAGTTTTGTTTGCCGCAGATTCTTGGTTTTACTGATTGTGAACGCGAGATATTTAGATTAAAAGGTCATCTAACATCTGGCCTTGCGGGAAGGAGAGTCAGAAAATGGGTTAAAAGATTGGCGACTGGTTAAAGTCCGTAAATATTATCGCGCCAGTAGCCTAATCGAAACACGCGCACACTGACTGTGACTTGTGAAAGCAAGTTTTGTGGACTGCTGAAAAAGGTTTTTGTCTCTTTGACTTCCACTGGGGTCGGGTAAGCACGTCAGTTGTTGATTCACCAACATCATGTCACAAAGTACCGTATACAGTAATTTGCGTCATCTGTATGATCGCATAGTAGCTAGGATTTCGATGTGAATTGAAAAGGCCTACTAGTGCTACTTTGTACACAACATGTGTAAGTTAATCCATAGAGGTAAAGGCTCGAACTCAGAAACTAAAGACCGCTAGTTCAAATCCCCTGCTGGTAAGCCTGGTTATATCAAGTTTTGACTTAAGCCAGAAACAGCTTTGTGGAATTGGGAGCAGGCAAGGAAGTGTACATATGAGCTAATTACATATGTAACAGTCAGTTGAGGGTTGTAAAAACTCAGTTGTCAACTCACATTATTGTACACCGTCTGATGTCACAGTGTCTAGAGCGCATTTCTGGCCATTCCAAATCCGACCTGGAACCGCTTTTCCAGCCTTGTGGTTGTGATGTCTGCCTCTGGGACACCTGGGATCAAATTCATGTTGGGTCATACCCAAAACCGTAAAACTGGTACTGGTTGCTGCCTCGTTTTGTGCTCAGCACTGAGATGTAGAGCAAAGAAATAGGAAAAATGTCCTGTTGCCTGTATAAAGTGATTGCGTGGGATGTCTGGTGTCTTTGGCATGATTCTTCATTTCAGTGGCGGCAGCACTTTGGCAGCATTTACTTTCCCAGCCCTAAGAATATACACTGTATATCCTCACACCAAATGACTCCTAGTTGTCATATGAATGATATATTATCAATTACAAGGTAAAACCTCAAGCACATATACCTACCTGTGTACAATCAACTACACATGGATTCCCTTGGATTACACAGTCAAGGCACATGTACAAACATGTACTTATCATGGGCTAGTGAGGTAAAAATATGAAATTTATGAACAAAAAATAAAACTAACATATTTTTGTAGTGAGAAGATGTATTTGATTTGTATGTACTTTGCTGTTATTTCAGAGAGCAGCTGAGTGGGACATATAACCTGATTACTGGCTTATGGGCAAGTTTTTCTAAATCATAGGGGGACTTACAGGAACAGTTTACCAACATGGATTGCCTGTCTCTTTTGGAACATGTAATAGTTACCCTATTCCTGGCTGTCTTGATCAGCATATACATGAACAAGGGCAGAGAGGAATTCTTCAGGATACTTTTACTTGGTCTTAAGTCCCTGCCAGGTATGCAGGGCTTGATCAGCCGAGTTCTGAAAGGGGAGGTAACTAACTTTGTCAAGCAGGTGAACCTGGATGAGACAACAAAAGGTGGCAAGAGACCCCCACGTGTTGTGATACCCAAAAAAGGTAAGTGAACATGATTCAAACCCAATTGGGGAGAACTTGCATGGGGTTCTGTTTATTGATAGCTGTGGCCCACCAAATGTTGTTTGTCCATACCACAGAATGTTAATTAACCATTTACACATTACCCCATAAATTTTAATTCGTTAGCAGCCCAGCACAGCGTAATGACCCAGGAACCTCTCACCAATGTGTTCACTGTGAGTTCAAGTGCAGCTCATGTTGCCTTCCTCTCCAGCCGTACGTGGGATGACCTGTCAGCAACCATGAATGGTCGTGGGTTTCCCCAGTGCTTTGCCCGGTTTCCTCCCATCATAATGCTGGCTGCCGTCGTATAAGTGAAATATTCTTGAGTACAGCATAAAACACCAATCAGATCAGTAAATACACAAACATAAATTATATTTTAGATTTACTGTAATAATTGATTTATATATTTATTTGATTCCTGTTTAACACAATACTCAAGAATTTTTCACTTACATGTATGCCATAGCATTCAGTCTGATGGCTAGAGGAAACAGAAGCGCCCAGGGTAAACCATTTGGCAAACTAGTGACGAACTTCCCCATGCATGTGTCCCGTACAGATATAACCCATACATGAACTTCAGTCTGCAAAAACAGCCAAACACACATATCATCTGCCACTTAATGTTGCCATTAACAAGCCAGAGATCAGAAATTTCCTGTCTCAAGACTTGTCATTGAACCCACACCCGTGTGTGTCCTGGCGAGAAAAGTGTCTCCAAATTGTCCAAAAGAAGAAATTAATTTTAGGATTATTCATAAGTAGGAGCCATCATGGCCAAGTGGTTATAGTGTGCTAGCGCAACACATGGATCCAGGAATTTACCACCATTGTGATCAATGTGAGTTGAAGTCCAGTTCATGCTGATTTCCTCCCCCAGTTGTATATGGGAAGGTCTACCAGCAACCTGATTCCCTCTGACCATATAAATGAAATGTTCTTGAGTACAGCGTAAAACACCAATGAAATAAATAAATATATATTCTCATGTGAAAAGTAGTAAATTTTGTTTTGGGAGCAAGTGCCTGTTGTTGTGATTCTTGTTAACTTTTCAGGCCCCAAATATTCTTGGCCTGAATACGGGAGTTTCGAGTTGAAACTTCTTTATTGCTGAAGGTTAATAGCCCCTTCTGTACCATGTGATGACAAGTGATTGGTAAATTAATTTCAGCAAAAGTTGAAATTTCAAAACAAGTCGCATGATAGAGTAGGATATGATTTTTTTCAGTACCTTTAGCGGCAAAATAGTTCGATCTTAGAACTCCTATCTAGTTGAAATATACATTTATATGCATTATGATCACAGCACCTGTAACTGTTGTACTATATCACATACTCCCATTACTATTGTACTATATCACATACTCTCATTACTATTGTACTATATCACATACTCTCATTACTATTGTACTATATCACATACTCTCATTACTATTGTACTATATCACATACTCTCATTACTATTGTACTATATCACATACTCCCATTACTATTGTACTATATCACATACTCTCATTACCATTGTACTATATCACATACTCCCATTACTATTGTACTATATCACATACTCCCATTACTATTGTACTATATCCCATACTCCTATTACTATTGTACTATATCATATACTCCCATTACTATTGTACTATATCACATACTCCCATTACTATTGTACTATATCATATACTCCCATTACTATCGTACCATATCACATACTCTCATTACTGTTGTACTATATCATATACTCCCATTACTATTGTACTATATCACATACTCTCATTACCATTGTATTATATCACATACTCCCATTACTATTGTACTATATCACATACTCCCATTACTATTGTACTATATCCCATACTCCCATTACTATTGTACTATATCACATACTTCCATTACTATTGTACTATATCACATACTCCCATTACTATTGTACTATATCACATACTCCCATTACTATTGTACTATATCACATACTCCCATTACTATTGTACTATATCCCATACTCCCATTACTATTGTACTATATCACATACTTCCATTACTATTGTACTATATCACATACTCCCATTACTATTGTACTATACCACATACTCCCATTACTATTGTACTATATCACATACTCCCATTACTATTGTACTATATCCCATACTCCCATTACTATTGTACTATATCACATACTCCCATTACTATTGTACTATATCACATACTCCCATTACTATTGTACTATATCATATACTCCCATTACTATTGTACTATATCACATACTCCCATTACTATTGTACTATATCGCATACTCTCATTACTGTTGTACTTTATCACATACTCTCATTCACAGGTATTCCTTATGATGAGCTTCGTGAAGCCATGGCCAAATTCAAGGCAGCCGAGACAAACCATGTGGAAGGGAAAATATTTGCCTACACTTACACGCTGTTTGATGAACATTTCCAGCTACAGAAGGATTGTTTTAAAATATTTGGAGGTATACATATACATCTGATTTTTGGGATAGACTGTTTGATCATAAATGACTTCCTGTGTTGGCTGAGCAATCTAGAGGGTTCACAAGGAGAAGATTTGTGTTCTGTTGGGCTAATAACCGGGTCATACCTAAGATGTTTAGATAAGAGTGTTTAAGATGTTTGGGTATTACCATGATACTGGGTTCTCTGCATGCATATTCAGAATTCACCGTCATATCTTTATGTACACTGTCTCCCCCTTGTGTACACTGTCACCCTCATGTGTACACTGTCACACCATTGCGTTCACTGTCACACCCTTGTGTGCACTGCCATGCATATATGTACTCTGTCAAACTTATTTGTACACTGTCACACTCGTGTGTACACTGTCACACCCATGTGTACACTGTCACACCCTTGTGTACACTGTCACACCCTTGTGTACACTGTCACACCCATGTGTACACTGTCACACCCTTGTGTAGGCTGTCACACCCATTTGTGCACTGCAATACCTTTATGTACACTGTCACACCCATGCGTACATTACCATATGTATATCAACACTGTCACACCCGTGTGTACACTGTCATCCCTGTATGTACACTGTCACATTCATTTGAATACTGTCACGCCCATTGGCCATGTGAACATTGTCACATCCATATATACACAATGACACCCGAGTGTACACTGTCGGAAACATGTTCACATCTTTTAGTAAAGTTGTAAGCATGCATGGTGGTACACCAGGCATTCTACTGTACATATATATGTACATGTGGAGCTGTTCATACAGAGCCCAGTATATACACATACATATACTTGTACACCTGTTTGTAAGCACACCTATGTTATTAACAGGTTATGTTGAACACCTGGTTGTAACCATGGAATGTTTTCAGAATCATGGTATCTTGTACACTTTTACCAGAGGCTGTTCTCACTTGATCTGTTGTTTCAGAAAAAGCAGGGTATTCTGAGAACCATGATGCTTTAGTCAGCCTATTTCATCAAGCCTTCCTTCATGAGAATGCCCTCAACCCCATGATTTATCCAAGCCTCAGGTTAGTCTGAGTTTCAGTTTCACTTTTGAGATGACATGTTGTTTGAGTTGTGTTTTATTTGTTGCCTTCAGAGCAAAGGTGGTGATCAGGTCATTCTCTTGGTCTCACAAGATGCAGTTGTTTTTTTTTTTTTTTTTGATTGGTGTTTTATGCCGTACTCAAGAATATTTCACTTATACGACGACGGTCAGCATTATGGTGGGTGGAAACCAGGCGGAGCCCCGAGGAAACCCACAACCATCCACAGGTTGCTGACAGACCTTCTCACTTATGGCCGGAGAGGAAGCCATCATGAGCTGGACTTGAACTAACAGCGACCGCACTGGTGAGAGACTCCTGGGTCATTAGGCTGCACTAGCGCGCTAACCAACTGAGCCATGGAGGCCGCCTCACAAGATGCAGGTTCAGATCAAGCCTTTGACAGGAAATTTGTGGATTCACCTCAACACTCTTATTCTTCATGGGCCCTTAAAGCAGTCAATAAAGCAGTAAAGATGTCCCCCAACCTCTCCATCATAGGGAAAGTTTGTCAGTAACTTGCCACAGGCTGGTGGTTTTCGCCAGACACTCTCAGGCTGGCTTCATCCACCCATAAAACTTGGGACGGTGTCAAACAAGAAGGAAATGTAAGGAAAATAATGAGACAAAGTTTGGGCACATATTAACAGAAATAATGTTTTTATATTTTTTTTTTCTTTTTGGAATTATATTGTCAGATATCTCATTAGATAGTGCTTTAACACTGAAAATATAAAACAAACAGCTCCGTATGCAGCTTGGGGCCTCCATGGCCCAGGTTGGATAGCGCTGTAGTACAGTTAATGACCCAGGAGCCTCTCACCAATGTGGTTGTTGTGAGTTCAAGTCCAGCTCATGCTTGCTTCCTCTCCGGCTGTAAGTGGAATGGTTCGCCAGCAACGATACTGATGGTTGCAGGTTTCTCAAAGGCTCTGCCCGGTTTCCTCCCAACAGAATGCTGGTGGCCATTGTATAAGTGAAATATAAGTATAAGTGAGTACGGCGTAAAACACCAATCAAATAAATCCGTCTGCAGCTTTGTGTGAGTACATAATGCAGCAGCCTGGTACAGGTAAAAATGCGGCATCACCTTGTGAATATGATAAATTGTGGAATTCCGTTTACAAGCCTTCAGATAAGTGCCACAGTCAACAACAACCCTTTGGAGAAAGTGGTACGACCCATGTGTCCATGTTGTATTCTACTGGAGCGAGGTTCCTTGGGCTATACCATTTTGCACATAAGGTGTGTTTCAAAAATTCCAGGGCCATATTACATGGATTTGGTTTAAAGGTTTCCCAATCAGATTTCCCTGTCATGTTCATAACATGTGAAATTTTTATTGATGTAGGCGTTTTGAGACGGAGGTCGTGAGCATGGCTGCTGCCATGTTGAACGGTAATGAGAATGCAACTGGCTTCCTCACCTCAGGTGGGACAGAAAGTGTCCTGATGGCTGTCAAGACTTACAGAGATCGGGCACGCAAACTTTTCCCTCACATCAAAGAACCTAATATCGTGAGTGAGAAATTGAAAACACAGTTTTTTGATTGAAATTGAAAGTCGATCGTCTCCTAAAGGTTTTTCACATGATTGGTGTATGAAACTAAGGACTGTAGTCTATTGATTTGACTAGAAAATAGCTAGACTTTTTTTCTCTTGTATTAATAAAATCCGAATATAGTGTGTCTATGATTTGAGAATTCCAACATGGAGTAACTCTACATTGTAGGACGGAGCGGGCCATCGGGTAGAGCATGTAGAGATGCTTGCATTCCGATTGCTAAGACACACATAGTGCGGGCTTTAACTGGGTATTGGGCAGGGAATTTGTTGATTTGGGATTGATGCTCGCATGACAGCTCGTGCAGTGTAGCGTTAATCCCTGCTAATATGATGTGCACATCTTTACATTACGAAGTTTATCAGTATCTTGCCAAGGGTTGGTGGTTTATTTCACATACATGTAGATGTGCATGCACCTGTAAGACTACTCTGTGTACACCCAGGTGGCTCCTATTACCATTCACCCCGTGATGGAGAAAGCTGCCCATTACTTTGGCTTGAAGGTTTATCACGCCCCAGTGGGACCAGACTTCAGGGTGGATGTCCAGGCCATGGAAAAGGTGAGTCTCCAGTGGATATTAAAGGTGTCAGTGAAGGATTGTTGTCATTATTACATTATTTCAGTTTGTTTCACCTTTGTTGTAATGTTATGGATATTTAACAATGACATCAACACAAGAAGCCAATTCAAGGTCATCTTGCAAAATCAGTACATAAGGTCATCTTGTGAAGTCAATACACAAGTTCATCTTGTTAAGTCATTTCTCAAGGTCATCTTGGGAAATCAAGACTCAAGATCATCTTGCAAAGTCAATTCTCAAGGTCCTCTTGTGAAGTCATTTAATACACGATGACATATAGTGAAGTCGATACACAAGGTCATCTTGTGAGGTCAATACACAGGGTCATCTTGTTGAGTCAGTTCTCAAGGTCATTTTTTGAAGTTATTACTCAAGATCAACATCACCACCAAAATCATTCTGAAGGTGTAGTCCCACAAAAATGTCAGAAATCATGAATTTATTTGATTGGGGTTGGGCGCTGTACTCAAGAATACTTCACCTTTACAATGACAGCCATCATTATGTTGGGTACGAAAGAAAAGTGACATCATTTGACATCGTTGTGATGAAAAACAAATTTTGCCATGTGTTCCTGTAATCAAAAAAAAACATCACAAAAAACTTTTTTGGTTACAGGATCACATGTATGGCAAAATTTCAGTCTGAAGTTGAATATAATAATCAAATATATAAATAAAAGATGTATGGTAATGGGTGTATTGTCACATTACTTAAGCCCACCTCCCTCTGTCCACAGCTGATCACCCCCAATACAATTCTGCTGGCCTCATCTGCCCCCCAGTTCTGTCACGGCATTGTAGATCCTATAGACAAGGTGTCAGAGCTGGCTGTAAGACGTGGACTTCCACTTCACATCGACGCCTGTTTTGGGGGATTCATGCTGCCGTGGTATGTACATTGCATTTGACATGATATCAAAGATGGCAAAAATACACATTGTTGCCGAGCACTAAGAGATTAGGGCAAGGAAGCAAGGCTGGTTGGCCCAGTTTCAGCATAATGTGACCGGGTGGGGTGTCATGTCTGGTTTCTTCAGTGTCTGCAGCACTTTGGCGACATGCACTTGCCCTGCCACAAGTAGAAACAATATTGGTAAAAACACTTAATGACTCCTCACTGTCATATGACGGAAAAATTATTGTATGTGTACAGTATGTGTACATTAATGTACTAGGTTCATGTTGATGATAACATTTATCATAGACTATTTCATTGTCTTCAGGGTCAGAAGTATATCTTGTGACTTGGTTTTTTTCATCAGCGTGGGTGCAATGTGTATGCTGATGTGCATGTACGCATGTCAACCCTTCAGTTCTGCTCAGTGCCATATTATTTCTTTATACTTTTGTTTCTTTTTTTGCTTTCTTCTTTCTTTCCTTCCTTCCTTATTTATTTATTTATTTGAAATGCATGTATTTGTTCCATTGTTAAGCCTACTTGTGGCTGATCACTTAGACAAATTACCTGTAGCAATAACTCATAGCCACGGGGCACATCCATATCACACTCCATGTCACACACATTTTAATTTGTTCTTTTACTTTTGTGTGAGCCGCAAAGCAATCTCCTACAGTTTGCTCAGTGTTTGTTGTTTTGGGGTTTTTTTCCGTTCATACCTCAGTGAACAGAAATTAGCTGCAGGCAATGTTTTATTGAATTTATTTTTTGAAATACAGGTATTTATCAATTTTCTTAAGCGCACTTTGACAAAGTGCATACAGCAATAGATCATAGCCGTCTACATGTGTACCACATTCCAAACATTTTAATTTGCTTTTTAAATTCTTTTCAGTCTTGTAAATTAACATGAATTTTTTTTTTTTTTGCTTGCCCCTTTAAAGTTTGTGTGCTATGAATTTCAGGGTAGAAAAGTTAGGTTACTCAGTTCCAGACTGGGACTTCCGTGTGCCCGGGGTCACCTCAATATCAGCGGATATTCACAAATACGGATATGTTGTCAAGGTAACCCTTTAAATTCACACTAGAGCATTACAAAGTAAAGATTTTGATTATGTCTATCCAATGGTATCTTTGTGAATTAAAGTCAAGCTCATGTTTGCAGTTGGTTGTGGATTTCCCTTGGCTTGGCCTGGTTTCCCCCTGCCTCTGTCTTGTTTCTCCCTGGCTCTACCTGGTTTCCCCCTGGCTCTGCCTGGTTTCCACCCACCACAGTGCTGATAGTCATTGTATAAGTGAAATATTTTTGAGTACGGTGTAAAGCACCATTCAGATAAATAAATTGATGATCTCTGTGATAAAATGATTGCTCAAGGACCCATGATCCAAATTTTAGAATATTATAAAATGAGAAGGGTGTGATAGTATTTTTTACAACTCGTTTGTTTATTTATTCATTCATTCGATTCAAGCTGTTTCACACTGGGGAAACCCCATACTTTGCAAGATGGATATGATATAAAGACACCGTTGTGCCCATGGAAGCTGACCTGTGACCTTGTATTATTTTATCATAGCCTTATCCAAGCTCTATCCAGTTTCTTGCTGCCATGTTAATCGATAGCCTTCCAGTTCAAGTCAGCAAATCATTGTGTTGCAGGGAGCCAGTGTTGTCATGTACCGAAATGAAGAGCTCAGAAAGCACCAAATCTTTACCTATGCAGAATGGCCAGGTGGATTGTATGGCTCCCCCAGCATGGCGGGAACTCGACCAGGTATGCAAATACTTCAGTGCTGAGGGTGACATGGAGAGAGGAAGGGAAAGGAGGGGAATGTGTTGCATCTCTAAGTCTGTAGGATACTTTCTGTGGGGTGAAATTTCTATATTGTATTTCCACATGTTGTGTGGTCACCTTTGACCTTGTATTATGACGCTCATGTGGATAGTTATTTATTTTTTATCTTGTAAGTTGTATCAGAGAGCACATTTGCCTGTGTAAATGTTGTCATGAGCACGTTTGACCTTGTACATTTTATCGTGGAGCATGTTTGACCTTGTATGACAGCTATTGGGTTTGGACTGTTATTTATACAAAGCACATTTGACCTTGTGAATTTTATCATGGTGCACATTTGACCTTGCAGAACGAAGTGTGTATTTTGCTACATTTGTATTAAGTGGTGTAACAGAGCACATTTGACCTTGCACAACAAGGTGTGTATTTTGCTTCATATGTATTAAGTTGTCAAACAGAGCACATTTGACCTTGCACAACAAGGTGTGTATTTTGCTACATTTGTATTAAGTTGTGTAACAGAGCACATTTGACCTTGCACAACAAGGTGTATATTTTGCTACATTTGTATTAAGTTATGTAACAGAGCACATTTGACTTGTATTGAAGCCCATGAGTTCAGCTCGCTACAGCAAGTATTGGAATACACAATTCAGCTATATATTTTTGTATGGCATATTTAAATTTGGAATAATTAATTAAACATGAACCACAGGTAAATCAGTGAACTGTCTTTGTCTCTTATCGCCCACACAGGAGGAAACATTGCAGCATCGTGGGCAGCCATGAGGGCTCTGGGAGAAGAGGGCTACATGTCCAAGGCCAAGGAGCTGATGGAGGCCACGATCAAGCTGAAAGATGGTATCAGGAAAATACCTGTAAGTCCTAGTGTATTAAAAATATCTGTAGGTCCTTATTAAGACCGTGTAAATTTTATCACGGGCACATTTGACCTGTAAGTATTCTAATTGACTAGAAAATGCTTTTAGGGTTTTAGTGTGCAAATAGCTGTGCTGTAATTCTTCAACCTTTTTGAATGTTTGCAAGGTGTTTATTCAAGCATATTGTGAAGGCATTATTCTGTGTTGACTTATAAAATTATACTTTTTGTGAAGCCCTGACACTGGCGAATCCAACCAATGTAGTTTTATGTCCAAAATCAAATTAAAAATGTGCATAAATTACACTGAAAGTTGCTCTGTCATACGCAAAAGAGTTGAGGAATTAGGGTAACAGTACATAAATGGACTAAATGCCAGCCAGTTCTGAGTACACGTGTACTTGTAATGCAAAGCTGATGTCAGATTTTGTAGAACAACTTTCAAAGAGCTTAGTAAGGTTTCTGAACTTAAGCCAAGACTTAAGGCGAAATTCATGTGCAGTATATAAATACCTTGAAAAGTAAGAACTGACTTAGTGTGTTATGTGTTTTCCGTTTCTCAGAAATCACATATTTCATAAATCCACAAATGTATTCTATCTTCCTGTTTTCTGTTTAACAGGCCCTGGAGATCATTGGAGAGCCCTGTATGACCTGTTTTGCAGCCCAATCAACAGACCCTGAGGTGGATATTCTGGCTGTCTCTGATGTCATGGAAACCAAAGGTAACGTAGTCAGCAATCCACTTTTTGAATCCAGGATGTGAAATGTAGTGGTGTAACAGACACAACTGTTACATTTTCCTATAATCCAGAATCCGGCCAGCAAAAGGTTTATAGCTGATGTACAAGGTGGAACAGTTAGTATCACTTATTTTTTTGGATGCTTGCTTAACTTTAGAAGTGGAAGTATGGCAGATGTTGCTAGTGCTGAAAGCTAAAAAAAAAATGTATGTCCCTCTCAGGTTTTTGACATTGTTTACAAGACAGACTAACAGTGTAAGAAAAGAGAAACTGTGTATACCTGCTGCAGTTACAGTTATGTGTGTTGGCTGCAAAGAGTTGACATTAACGACTCTGTCATGGAGTTTTTGAGTGAGGGGAAGGAACTCAGTAATTAAATAATAGCTCAAGCCTTATTAGAGACATAATAAATGGAATATTACCATTACAGGTTATAAAATGGAGAAGCAACAGAAGCCCAGCTCCCTCCACTTCTCCATACTTCCCCACCATGTTCCGTTTGTAGAGCCTCTGCTACAGGATCTGGCCAAAAGCTGTGATGAGGTCAAGGTCAGTGCACAAAAGAGTAATTAATCCATGATTAATGTAAACAAATTTCAGGACACAGTTAAACTAATTTACCTTTTTATGTTTTGAGTAAACAGCAGTTTTTTTTTTTTTTCTTTTTGTTTGATGATACCAGTAGGTAAAATTTATGTCCCTTTATTTATGTCTCAACCAACTTTGGTTCAGTATACATCAAATTTTCGTGATTCAAGTAATCTTGTTTTTCTTCGTTATGCCACAAATATCTTTGGTTTAGTGCTTAATTTTCAACTCTGATTGAATATTTTTCATGTTACAAAGTAACCAAACTTCCCTGTTTTCTATCTCTCGCTGATGTTGGTTTTATGATTCTTCTCTTTTGTATACATCAGCTAACTTTAACCAAGTTTTCATGATTCAAAGAAACCTTAAATTTCTCCTTTTTAATGACACAACTAACTTTGGTTGAGAGCACAGCCAAGTTTTCATGTTACAGCTAGTTTAAAACGAAAGTTTCCTTTTTTTTATACACAACCTACACCAATATGACTGTGTACCTTAACCTTCTCAGTAACTTTGCACTGAGTGACCCGTTCCATCAAGCTCTGGCACTGTCCTTTAATCAGTTAGCACTATATGGCTGTAAAATTGCAGATGTGGGGTTAAACCACAATCACTCATTCATTCACTCCTTTTTAACAAAACTTTCACAGACTTGAGTCAAACTCACACAGAACCAAGTGTTATTTGTTTTTTCCTTATCTGCTTTTGCAGGCAAACAAAACATTAGCCAAGAAGGGGAGTGCGGCCATGTATGGTATGGTCGCCACGATACCTGACAAAGCCATCATTAACGACTTTATCGTGGAGTTTTTCAGCGAGGTGTACAAGTGCAATTAATCCATTGAAGGGGAGATCACTCCAGACTGACAAACCAATTTAAGGTTTAAACGATTTCTCTTATTTATTAGAGGTATATTTTTCATCTGTCATCATCAAGTTAATGCCATGCAGTATGATATGGTAGAACTTTGAAAATCATTCATTAAAATGTTAGAAGTATGTTCGATATAGATGTATACGGTTTTTATTACATGTATTTTCAATGGATACGAGTGATTTTGTGTATTTTAGTAGTTTATCAATGAAAAATTTAGATTGTTGACTAGTAGCTTCCAAAATTACACTTTTTAATTACACTTAATTACACTGTTATGTGTGTATTTTTGTTATTGCACTTTATGCTTATGCTGTTTGAAAAAGGAATGTTCATGAAATAGTCTCCATAATTAAATTTATGCATTCTACCTGTGCGTATATACTATACTATTTATATCAAAGCTAGATATCTACAAGTATTAGTTGTCATGTAGGGAATTTTGGATACATAAGTATATTTTGATCTACAGTTGATAGATTTTCTATCCACAGTAAATTTTTACACAGTTATACATATATATTGATTTGTTTTAATGCTCGGCATTCTTATGGAAACAATAAACGTAAAGTTATCTGTGATAAAGATGTTTTTGTACTAGTTATTTTTTGTTTCCATTTTATCCAGTAAAGAAAAATAGCTGACAGTGGATGTGACTCTTCTTATGGCCATTTCAACTCAACAAGGATAAATGTCTTAAATATGCTTTGGTTGGCATTATTCTGGTTTGATTTAAAGTCATAAAATCATGTTTTCACGATGTGTTTACTGGACTGGTCCGATACACTGCTGTTTTTGGTCACTTTAACTATCTCCAAGAAGTGCAGACCTTGAGGCCTGATGTCTCAGCATTACGTCGGTTATGGAATTGTGGACTGGTGTCTCAGAGTGGACACAATAGTGAGTGAGTGAGTGAGTGCTTCGGGTTTAATGTCGTTCTCAACAATTTTTCAGTTATATGACGACGAAGGCATCCTTAGAGTGCATGTACTGTGCCTCTTTTTGCAGGACGGGATTTCCACGACTCTTTTATCTAGTGCTGCTTCACTAGACGACTTACCGAAGGCAAGTAAGCCGCCCCGCCCGAGCCATTATACTGATACGAGTCAACCAGTCATTGCACTATCCGCTTCATGCTGAATGCCAAGCTAGGAAGTTACAACTTCCTTTTTCAAAGTCTTAGGTGTGACCTCTACACTGGAATAACCCTGGATCTACAGTTCCCGAAGCGGACACCTTACCGACTGTGCTCTCGGGGCTGGT